>NC_133321.1:5319609-5364145 GCF_012295235.1 Primulina huaijiensis
ATATATATATTGTTACTTTATATATTATGTGAAAATAATAATAAAAGCACATCTAATTATATATTATTATATTAAATGAAAATATATATATATATATATATAAATCGGTATATGAGTTTGATTTTAAAATGAATACGTTTGTATATTTGAATATATAAAAGGAATAAAGAATCTAGGTTGTGATTTTCCGATAAATTTTATTATTAAGGGATTAGTAATAAGATCGTGTGGGGGTGCGATGAAACTTAAAATTAATAATTTATTATTTGTTAAAACCTATATTTTAAAATTTAAGTTTCATTAAAATTATAAAATTATGTTATTTTAGTATTGTTTGTTTATATTTAAATGTCTTACTAAATATGTTTTATTTTCAGGTTTTCTACGTGTTGGTAAAATAATGATAACTCAAGCTAGAAAATTCAAATGGAGGTTATTCAAACATGTTTGAAATCCTTGAGAAATTATCTACAATTTTGCAGAAGACATGATTGCCTAAAAAGTTGGTTAAAATGATCAAATTGTGAAAATATCAAAAAGAGGACAAATTTACTTTCACCATGATCAGCATATAGTAAAAAAATCATAAATATTTTAATATTTAACCAAATGAGGTGAGCCAAGTGGCCAAATTCATCTACAGATAATTCCCCACATGTTTGCTGTTTTGAGCAGAGTCAAATTAGGTGACTAAAATCGTGGAACAAAGCATTGAAAGAAGGGACATGAAATTGAAGTTGGTGGAGACAAAGACTACTATTACAACTACATGACATTAATAAAATTTTTGACCCTTTCTCTCATTTGGCCAATAAATAGAGGCCTTGTGCTAGCTTGAGAATCATTCTATCTCATTGCAAAATATAGTGTGAGTGTGTATAAAATTTCTAAGTTCCAATATATTTTTCATTTTCCCAATTATGAGTGATATTTTTAGTGTTGATAAAAAATAAGCCTATGGAAAGCTAAATCTATTATGTCAAGGTGAAGAGGATGAATTCTTGGTGAAGTAAGATTGTTTATATTTTGTATATTCTTTCTTTATTTCTTTTCATTTTGCTAATTTCTTTTTATTGTAGGTATTAAAAATGAATTATTTGTTGTTATCAATTTACATCAAATGCTTAATACCATTGAAGTGGTTATCTTGATTTGTTGTTTAATTTTGATACTATAAATATTTCATCAATTATTATTGTTATATTATACATACATNNNNATTATACACATATATATATATTTATATAATTATATCATATATTTCATTTAGACGATAGCGTGGCTCTGCCGATTGTTCTAAATGAAATATTATGATTTAATACTAATATATAACAATCTAACATTTACTTTATCGCAACTAACTTTTACTTTCTGTATCTAACATTTATTTTATCGCAACTAACTTTTACTTTCCGCAACTAATTTTTATTTTATCGCAACTAACTTTTACTTTTTGCAACTAACTTTTACTTTCCGCATCTAACATTTATTTTATTGCAACTAACTTTTACTTTCTGTAACTAACTTTTATTTTATCGCAACTAAATTTTACTTTTTGCAACTAACTTTTACTTTCCCGCAACTAACTTATTAATTCATATATTTAATTTAGTCAATAGTGTGGCTCTGCCGGTTGTTCTAAATGAAATATAATGATTTAATTTAACATTTACTTTATGCAGTTATATATTTATATAGTTATATATATAATCATAGGTACCATATATAAAATATCGGTGAATTCGGTATTTCTATAGTGGGAACTATATTATATTAGGTGTGTTTAAATATTTAATTTTCTTGGAACCATTATTTATGGTGGTTTCCTTTGTTTTACTTTTAGTTAAACAATATTGCATAAACCAAGAATAAATCCTCGAGCCTTGAAAAAATTTATAATTTGTAAACTTCGTTCTTGCATTTGGTAATCTATAAATTAATAAATTTAAACTTAAAATAACCTCTCTGTAGATCGATCTCGTACTTACAAAATATATTACTTGCAGATAACCTACACTTGGGTGAATTATAAGTTAAGTAGTAGTATTTACGTTCATGAAAAGCTATTTTATTCAAGTATCTTTAACTGTTGCTTGTGAATATATATGTACTACTTGTTATCATGATTAAGGTTTGCTGAGTCAATAGACTCACTAGGTGTGATCGATGCAGGTGAGCCTGATGTTGATGGAGGACTTGATGGTTGAACTAGCTGAACTGATGATGCACATAACCCAAGGATCTTCGCTTGTTTTCCGCAAAATTATGTTTATGATTTAAGTTTACTTTAAAGATTTTACGAGTTTGATTTTTTTGCGAGGTTTTGAGAGGATTTAAAGAGTTTATGCTTTATTTTGAAAAATTCTAGTTTTAGGTTAAGTTGACGATTTACGTTTTCAAGTTTTGAATTGCATTTTTGGGATTTTCAAATAATTAGTTGGTGAGTTTATTTTTAAATGGTGCAAAACGTTTCTATATATATGTATGTGGTTCGACCGAATGGTTTACGAAAAGAAAAAACATTTGTAGTATATTTTTAAAAAAAATGATTAGTGGACGTTTAAGTTGATATCAGAGAAATGTTCTTTCAAAGGATTGTGACACCACCACTTCCGAAAAGCTCAGTCGTCAAGCCTCAAGTATGTAAGTTTAAATGTTTTTAATGTTATCACCTGCATGTTTACATGTTTTATACGTTTAAGCTACATGTTTAAACACTTTTTGAAGTTAAATGGCATTTATATTTAAGTTTGCTTGATAAATGATTTTTATAACTAAACCTGCATGGTTGCATGATTTTTTTTATGCTAAAAGATTAGATGGTTTAGAATTTTTATGCATATTACGATATGTAATAAGAATTATATGATTTTCATGCATGCTGGCTTTGTAGTGGAATTGGACATGTTTAAGAATTTTGTTAATGAGCCTGAGGAAAGATTGAAAATGATTTGACTAGATTGATTTTTGGGTTTTAGTACTGATGTTCTACTTTTTGGGTCATAAGTTAATCATGAAGATTATGAATGCTTTTGGGGCATGTAGATTTTTTAAGAAAATTGTTGAGGATCGATGTAGAGTTTAGAGGGGGTGAATAAACTATTTTCTTTTCTTCTTTTGAAGTTGCAAAAATCCTGTTAAAGATTGTAGCTAATCTTGTTCAAGTGTGCAACCAACAAATCAAAGAATAGTGCGGAAACGATCTGATGGTTTGGTAATTGAAATGATAAAAACATGTAGGCAGTAGACAGTAGTTGTTTATGGAAGTTCGAAGATGAAATCTTCTACGTCTCCCCTTCTTCTGTTTCCAGAAGGTATCACTAAAAGACTTTGGATTTTACAGTACACACCCACTTCAGCAGGACTTACCCTCTGCCCACTGAAACTCTTAGTATATCAACACGATAATATGTAATCAAGGTTCTGTAATAGACTCTTTTCCAGATTACAAACTCTTCTCAACAAGATATGAATAGTATGAACTGTTTATGAAGAGTGTGAGAAATAGCAGCACAAAATGATCTTCAACCGATCGGATATATGTTATGAAGCGTGTGCTACTTTTCTGTATGTCAAGCTTTTTGTAGGATAAGAGAGTTTTTGTGCTCAAATAAACGTTGTGAGTATTGCAATCAGTATATCTCTCTATCAACGTTGTTCTTGTATATTTATAGGAGTTTTGATCCCAACGTCTATCAACAACACGGCTTCTTTGCCTTATGATATATTCAGCTTTAATACCTTAAATAGGTCCTGCAGAAAAGCTTCAAAACAATCAGTCTTGTTTTATACCAAAATTGGTAAGACGTAATAAATGGCTTCATACAGAATTAATGGTGCAATTAATGCTAGTACTTGATAAAGTAACGGTAACATTTAAGGCTAGTTCTGTTTATGCGAAAGACGTAAAGCTACTATGGTTTGGACTGAATTCTGCTTCTGTCTCCTAGAGTTCAAAATTCTGCTTCTGGTTATCTTAGAACTTTAAGTTCTGCTTCTTGTTATCTTAGAACTTTAAGTTCCGCCGAAGATTACTGCTTTTATATTGCCTAAAGATCTGCTGATTTTAAGTCTCATAGCCCATCGCCACAATTAAGTTATGTCTAACAATTTCCCCCTTTGTGGTGATGCCAAAACCTGAATATTAGCAGAAAAATAATGGCAAAATAAAATATAGTTATATTAAGATAATTAACGAAAGTTTTAATTATCGGTGCCAATGTACCTGTAAATGGTTTCTTCAGCATCTTGATATCTTCTGGCAGAAGATTCTGCTATATCTCCAGTTGTTCTTCTTTCTGGTTCTGCTTCCCCCTTTTTGGCATCAAAGGCCAGTACTCGAGACAGCAAACTATCCATACGGCTAGAGAGATTTAGAATGCCATTGTTGAGCATTTCCAGATATGGTGCCTGATTAGATACTCGTTCATTGAGAGCATTGAGAGATTGAGACTGGGACTCAATCTCGGCATCCATAGATTCCAAGGTGGTGGAGACTGAGCAAATAACCTCATCATGGTCGGTGAGTCGTTTGAGTATGTCAGTTTGACCGAGTACGATGCTCCCTTGGCTTCTGGAAACATTTTGTTGAAAGACAATGGTCTCAGCATACATTTTTCTCACAGATTCTGCCGTAATAGATAGTTCCTTAGATATGCGGTCTCGAAAGAACTTAGACCCACTGACTTCTCCAGCATGTTCACGAGATAGCTCCTTCACTATTTCAGAGAGATTGTGGAGATCCTTTTGCAAAGTATCGATCTCAAATTCAATATCAAACCGTTCCGTTTCTGGAGAAGGAGTTCTGGTGATCATACGCTGCTTGGGTTCTGCGGTACGAGCAGCAGCTGAGTCAGAAATGGATAAGACCAATGCAGTAGAATGTTCTAGTTCTGTTGGAGCAATGGGAGGAATCACATTCTTGGAACCAGCAGAGGTGCCAGGTTCAACAGGGCTCAAGTATGGAGCGGCAGAAACAGGAGGTGCTGCATGAGTTTCCTCATTAGCAAGTGGAGCAACAGAAGTTTCTTCAACCATAGGTTCAGGCGCCGTACTATCATCTTGATGAGTAGCTTCAGTGGTCTCTGGTGGTTGCTCTGAAGGGATAGAATCAAATGGCATATTCAGTAGATCCTTTATTTCTGCTTGATATTCAGCAGAAAAGTTCTCAAGATTCGGTAAAGGATTGACATCTGATGTTTCCACATGATGAGGTTCAATTTGAGCTTCGGAGAGTACCACTTCATTAGCTTGAGTTAGTGCAGCAGCCGTCGTAAGAACAATAGATTGAATTACTTCATCTACTGAAGCTAATTCTCTAACAGAGATAAAAGATGATGATTGAGCAGGCAGGTCCGGTGATGCAGGAGTACTAGAGACCTTGGCTCCGGAAGGAACTGTGATCCTTTCCTCAACTGTCTGTGTCTGTAAAAGTTCGGGCACCATGCCTAACCTGTAAGGCAGAGGCTTAGCAAAAACTGTTCTTGAGCTCGAATTAGCTCAGCCAAAGTCTGCAGCTGACCAGTCAAGAGCCGAATGATATCCTGATCATGAGGAGCGGTAGGACTCATTGGATCAAAATTTGACTTTAAAGATGTCAACACAGAGTCAATCGTCTTTTGTTTCAGTTGATCAAGGATATAATTTCTCCGATTCATGGCTTCAATAACATTCTTGGTTTTTGCAATGGCAAAAACTCTTTCCTCATGCTTCACGATCTGAGCAAATACGCCTGCAGTGCGTAAGTGAGTGAAAGGGTGAAATGCTCTCATCTTCAGCCATTCATCAAAGAACAACATGTCTTCCCTGGCAAATTTTTCAATCTCTTGAAGATGAAGTTCAATACCAGTCTGCACTGAGGTTTTGGAGCGTTGAACTTGATGTTCATCAGACATCTTTTCCTTTCCTTTGCCTGTAGGAATAGGCAGTGAGGTACGAGTAGTTGATGATCCGACTAACGACTCTCGAATCACAACTCCAGTAGTAGGTCTAACATTCGATTCTGATGTTGATGCTGGTGGAGCAGTAAAAGCCGTTGGTTTGATGAAAGAGGAGGTAGTAGTTGGTTGTGAAATAGTAGAAGTAAGTGCTGGTTGGGAGGGAGTTGCTACTGGTTCTGAAGCAGACTTGGTTTTGGTTTAAGTGGCTTCTGGAAATACTTGTCTCAACGGAACAGTATCCAGATCAGCAATGGCCACATTTTTCTTAATACGGATGGTGGTTCTCGACTTCTTTTTGCCGGGTGTTGCTACTGGAATAGGTTCTTGAGTAGGAGCTGCTGATTCTTCAGATACAGTTTTATCCGAGTCAGTCAAAACAATTACTCTCTTCCTTTTAATTTTCTTTTGGGGAGCATGTCCCTCGGCTAAAGTGTCCCCAATTTCCTTTTTCATGGAAACAAAATCGGCCACCGTTGGTTTAGGCCTCAAAGCAAGCACATTATCGGCATCGGCCATAGTTACATAAGAAGCATCTTGATCAGTAGTGAATGGAAAACCAGCATCCTTCAGCATCTGACTGATTTGAACAGCAAAACAAGTGCTCTTTCGTGAAACCATTTCTCTCATAATTTTGAATAGAAACCAACTCCAATCCACCTTAATATTCGAGGTGATTGCCACCATCACCTGAACTTTTTCTTTTTTCAAACGATCAAAAGTACCAGCTTTGACAAGAAGTGCCTTTGCCACAATGTCAGCAAGCACTTGGTATTCCATCTTCAGAAGCTTCTTGAAACAAGAGGGAGAGAGTTCTTCTCCAGAAGCAGAGAAAGAAGTAAGAGCAATATACATTTCTTCCTTTGAGATACCTGATAGGTCAGAGGTGCCTGAGAGTGGAAGAAAGAAGGTTGATCCAAGTAATGGAGCATCAATGGAAATAGATGCATCTCCCTGAGAATGAATGATTTGTCCATCTTGAACAGTTGCTTTGGCGAAGAATTCCAGAAGTGCTGTCTTATAGATGATAGCAGGTGCTTTCAAGAATCTTCGAAGGCCTGATTTTTCAACAGCCTTAAACATTTGTACAAGACCTTCATCTTTAATAGTAAGAACCGATGAAAAATTAACTTGATAAGCATTGAGAGTGTAAGCTCCTGCCATTTTTCTGTGATAATTTCGTTGAAGATTATGTTAGACAAGAGAAAGCAGTAGCAAGAAAGTCTGGAATCGTAAATGTGAAGAGGAATAAGGGGCGGTTAATATTCAAAATGTACAGCCGTCAGTGTAAACACAAGGAAACGTGTCAGTATGTTTACGGTTGAATATTTGAAAGGTTATGCAGAGTGTCAGAAAAGTTATTTTTCAAAAATGAAAAAGAGCGGGCTGTCTAATGAGTTTCTAAAAAATCAGAAGAGAATTTGTCGTATTATGATAATATCTACTGGAAGTTATAATATGCTGAAGTATTGTCTGCATTATTGACAAAATCCAGTAGATACTTTGTCTTATCGAACAGACAAAACTCTCTTCTGCTTCTGATAAAGCACGAAAATATGAAAGATTACTGTTCCCCCTGAATCTATGCAATAAATGCGAAGATACGAAATCTGAAGGAATAATAAATGATTCTTGGTATCCGTGCAGACAGTGAGCCGTCGTTTCGGCTTTTATAAATACCTGCAATTTTACAAACTGAGTCATTCAAGCTTTTATCAAATCAAAACAAATGAGTAGTTCAAGTGACTTCTCGGAGACTTCTCCTGAGTCTGAATCAGCAGAGGAATTCCAAGGTCAACTTCCAGCCTTTCGTAAACAGAAGTTTGAAGATATTCTTTTTCAAGATATGAAGACTTGGAAGAAATTCCTTGGCGTATAATCTGAACAATTAGTTAGATTGTTCTAAATTATTAGGTTTAAACTGTGGAATTACCCCTTTCACAAATCATGACCATGTAAAAAGAGGGGATTCCAGCAGTTTTATTTAGATTCCTGTTGAAGTACTCAGTGCTATTGAAGTACCTCAAACTGCTGATATCAACAAATGTAGTAGATAAATGCAATGTAATGTATCTGGTTTTGTAAGAATTTCATTTTGTCATATTTTCGTTTATCTACTGCTTTCATTGAAGGTTATAAAACAAGGGATATGAAAAACTTAGTCAGGGTAAATCGGATGAATCAAGAGACGTTTCATTTGACTTGAGACTCTTCAACTGCTTCAATCATTAAATGTCACCTGTCTATAAGTAATACAACAAGAATGTTAGATAATATCAGTTCGATATGTCTAGTTCAAGCACTTCTAACGCTTGTAGCAGTACGCATGTCATTGTCATAGATGAAGTGTTTCCTTATCTGGAAGACTTGAAGAAGACTATTGAAGAATATGTCTTGGTAAAAGTCATGTCATCATGATTCAAGATTCAAGATCTTCAGAATTCTTATCAAAATGGTTTGACATTTACTCGTTCTCAAAGAACAGTAGCGAGACGATACAAACAACAGTTTGATGTCAATCATGTTAAAGAGCTAGCAACTGATCAAGTTCTTCTGCATGCGATGCTGTGGAAGGAGTGGCATCAGCTAGAGAAGATCTCTTCTGCTGAATCCTTCACTAGTTTAAGAATCCATGAATTGAATAATTGGATAGTTGAATGGAAGGAATTTGTAGGTTCTGAACTGGCTGCTGTAACATGGCATAGATTATTACCTCAATAAAATTTTAGTAGATGTAATTTTGTCTTCTTATTCTTCTGCAAAAATTCTACTATTAAATATTGACAAATAACATCTAAGTTAAATCAATTAAACCAAGTACATTTCGAAAGTAAGAAAACTTATTTTCAGGCAGAGGTTTTGTAAAGATATCTGCTGCTTGTTGATCAGTAGGAACGTACTCCAGACGAATATCCTTCTTCTGTACATGATCTCTGATAAAATGATGTCTGATATCTATGTGCTTCGTGGAATGAAATACTGGATTTTGCGTGATTGCAATGGCACTGGTATTGTCACAGAGGATGGGTAGGAACGTATTCCAGACGAATATCCTTCTTCTGTGCATGATCTCTGATAAAATGATGTCTGATATCTATGTGCTTCGTGGAATGAAATACTGGATTTTGCGTGATTGCAATGGCACTGGTACTGTCACAGAGGATGGGTGCGTCAGAGGCTTGAACTCCATAATCTTTGAGTTGTTGCTGTATCCACAGTATTTGAGAGCAGCAACTTCCAACAGCAAGATACTCTGCTTCTGCAGTAGACGTGGCTATGGAAGTCTGCTTTTTATTGAACCAGGAGATCAACCTGTCACCAAGAAATTGACAAAAACCACTAGTGCTTTTCCTATCCAGTTTGCATCCTGCATAGTCAGCATCTGAATATCCAATAAGATTGAATGATGAGTCATTGGGATACCATAGGCCGACATTCTGAGTACCCTTTAAGTATTTGAGAATACGCTTAGCAGCAATAAAATGAGATTGCTTAGGGTAAGTCTGAAATCTTGCGCAAATACAAACAGCAAACATGATATCAGGTCTGCTGGCTGTGAGATATAATAATGAGCCAATAAGACCACGATACTGAGTTACCTCTACTGAGTTTCCATTTTCATCTTTGTCAAGTTTAGTAGATGAACTCATTGGAGTGGAAGCAGCAGGGCATGTTTCCATACCATACTTTTTCAATAATTTTTTCGTATACTTAGCCTGATTTATGAAGATTCCTGTTTCTAGTTGATTGACTTGCAGTCCTAGGAAGAATGTTAATTCTCCCATCAAACTCATCTCAAATTTATCCTGCATCATCTTAGCAAACTTTTCACATAGTTTGGGGTTAGTTGACCCAAAGATAATGTCATCAACATAAATTTGTACTAACATATGTGCTTATTCTTAACAAACGTGAATAAAGTCTTATCTACTGTGCCAATGGTGAAATCCTGATTAACAAGGAATTGTGATAGAGTGTCATACCATGCTCTAGGTGCCTGTTTCAGACCATACAGAGCTTTGTGTAATTTGAAAACATGATGTGGTAGAAAATGATCGATAAAACCTGGAGGTTGTTCGACATAAACTTCTTCTTGCAGTAAACCATTTAGGAAGGCACTCTTCACATCCATCTGATAAACTTTAAAGTTTTTGAACGCAGCAAATGCTAAGAATATTCTGATGGCTTCAAGCCTTGCTACTGGTGCAAAGGTCTCATCATAGTCTATTCCTTCTTCTTGCCTGAAACCCTGAGCCACTAGTCTTGCTTTGTTTCTAACCACATTTCCTTCTTCATTTAACTTGTTTCTGAATACCCACCGAGTTCCAATGACTGCTTGATGAGTAGGTCTAGGTACAAGAAACCATACTTCATTTCTTCTAAATTGATTCAGCTCTTCTTGCATTGCTTCAATCCAACTAGGATCCAGAAGAGCTTCTTCAATCTTCTTTGGTTCAACCTGAGAAATAAAAGCAGCATGCATATATTCATTAAGCATTTGTCTTCTTGTCCTTAAAGGAGCTGCTGGATTTCCGATAACCAAAGATGGAGCATGTGATTTTCTCCAAATGAAAGGGTTTAGACGGATTTCTTCCAGATTTGATGGATTTGGACCGAGCTCAAGTGAGGTGTCAATAGATCCTGGGGTGTCAACTGCTGGTTCTGGTGCATCCTGTATTTGTGTTGTTGGTTCTACTATAGGGATGTCTGGTTCTGGATTTTGTTCATCGTTGACACGTGGTTCTGTATCATCTTCACTATCCAGTTCTAGATGAATGTTGTCTAACCTGTTACTCAGATTTAAAGTGTTAGTAATTTCATGAGCATTGTTGTCTTCATTGAAAACAACATGAATGGATTCTTCAACATTAAGAGTTCTATTATTGAAGATTCTGAAGGCTTTGATTACTGCTGAATATCCAAGAAAAAGTCCAGCATCTGATTTCGAATCAAATTCAGTCAAATAGTTTTTACCGTTATTATGTACGAAACATTTGCAACCAAATACATGAAAATAAGATACATTAGGCTTATTCCCTTTCCATATCTCATAAGGAGTCTTATTATGTCTCTTGTTGATCATGGTTCTGTTTTTTGTATAGCATGCAGTGTTGATTGCTTCTGCCCAGAAACGCTGAGAGATGTTAGCATCTGCTAGCATTGTTCTAGCGGCTTCTTTAAGAGTTCTGTTTCTCCTTTCAGCTACTCCGTTTTGTTGAGGCGTTTTGGCAGCTGAATACTCATGATGAATGCCCTGTTCATCCAAATATAACTCAAGTACCTTGTTAGTAAACTCAGTACCTCGATCACTTCTGATTTTAATAACAGACACTGATTTTTCATTTTGAATTTTCTTCAGAAGTTTGATCAGAAGGCCATTGGTCTGGTCTTTTCCAACAAGAAATATTACCCAAGTAAATCTGGAAAAATCATCAATAATAACGAGAGTGTATCTCATTCCCCCTAAACTTATGATAGGGATTGGACCAAATAAGTCCATATGCAATAATTCCAAACATCTTGAGGTTGATTTACTACCTTTGTTCTTGAAGCTGGATCTTATCTGTTTACCAAGTTGACATGCAGAACATACGTGATTTTTAACGAAATTAATATCAGGCAAACCGTCAACTATGTTCTGCTTTTTGAGAAAATTGATTGACTTAAAGTTTAGGTGATTCAATCTCTTGTGCCATAGCCAATGTTTATCACTGAGAGATGCAACTAAACATGTAGAAACATTAATATAATCTACATCCTAAGAAACTCTGTATGTATTTCCTTCTCTTTTCCCGGTTAAGATTGCATATCCATTCACATCTTTAATTATGCATAAGTGCTTCTGAAAAACTACAGAATATCCATTGTCACATAGTTGACTGTTACTGATCAGATTATAACATAGGTTTTCAACCAAAAGTACATTATTTATAGTAATGTTACTATGAGTAATCTTACCCTTACCCACGGTTTTACCTTTTGAGTTGTCCCCAAAAGTTATTTTTGGTCCAGTACAACTTATCACTTCTGATAATAGATTCTTTTGTCCAGTCATGTGCCTGGAGCATCTACTGTCCAGATACCATAAGGAGTTGCTAATCTTGACTTTCTTCTGTTCCTCTCCGAGTGTTGAGGTTGATTCGGTATCTGCCATAAGGCATTTGACTTCTTCTGCATCACTGTCGCTTGAATGATCCTCTGAGTCAGAAGACTCAGAGCTAGAATCTGCCCACTCGGACTTATTTTCTTCAGCAACCATTGCTTTGCGATCTGAACTTCTGTATTTCTTATCATTCCTCTTGTGATCTTTTTTCTTCTTCTCGTCATTTTTGGGCTTTGGGCAATCAGCAATAAAGTGACCAATTTTTCCACAGTTAAAACATGCCAAATCACCGGATGGTGATTCCTTCTTAAAATTTCAGTTAGGACTCTGATACGTTCTGTTGTTCTTCTTCATGAATCTAGAGAATTTCTTCACAAACAAAGATATTGCATCATTGTTGATCTGTTCAGCAGTTCTATCAGATGTACTTTCAGTAGTAGCAGTAGGAGATACATTTGGAACAATTGTAACAGGAGCAACAGCGGTAGCAGCAAGAGCCTTGGTAGGTGTACTCGATGATGGCTCTTCTCCACTTCATACTTCCAGTTCAAATTCATATGCTTTCAAGTCTGCAAATAGATCATGCAGTTTTAATTTGTTCAGATCTCTGGATACTCTCATGGCCATAGTTTTTACATCACATTCCTTAGGCAATGATCTCATTACTTTGAGCGCTATTTCTCTGTTGCCATAGTCTTTACCAAGAGCTGCTAGCTCATTAACCAGACTACTAAAACGTTCATCAAACTCGTTTAGAGTTTCTTCGGCCTTCATTTTCAGATTTTAAAATTTTTGCATGGCCACGGTCAACTTATTTTCTTTAGTCTTCTCATTTCCTTCACAGATTTGAATGAGCTTTTCCCATATTTCTTTTGCAGTTGAACACATCTTGATCTTGCTGAAGGTGTTCTTATCAAGAGTTTTATAGAGTGTGTCCTTTGCGACATTATCCAGATTGGCTTTCTTTTTATCTTCACTGGTCCATTCGCTTCTTGATTTTTCAACCATTTGCGGCGCATCATCAGTGATAGCAATGGCTGTATTAGGCCTTAAGATCTTTAATGGACCATCTGTGATGACGAACCACATGTCGTCATCTTGAGCTGCTTGATGAGCTTGCATACGGATCTTCCAATCATCGGGAACCTTGCTAAAGTGTGCCATCTGTTGTAGATTTTTAAGAACAAGAATAACACTGCTCTGATACCACATGTTGAGGATCGATGTAGAGTTTAGAGGGGGTGAATAAACTCTTTCCTTTTCTTCTTTTGAAGTTGCTAAAATCCTGTTAAAGATTGTAGCTAATCTTGTTCAAGTGTGCAACCAACAAATCAAAGAATAGTGCGGAAACGATCTGATGGTTCGGTAATTGAAATGATAAAAACAGTAGGCAGTAGACATCAGTTTTTTATGGAAGTTCGAAGATAAAATATTCTATGTCTCCCCTTCTTCTGTTTCCAGAAGGTATCACTAAAAGACTTTGGATTTTACAGTACACACTAGTACACACCCACTTCAGCAGGACTTACCCTCTGCCTACTGAAACTCTTAGTATATCAACACGATAATATGTAATCAAGGTTCTGGAATAGACTCTTTTCCAGATTACAAACTCTTCTCAACAAGATATGAATAGTATGAACTGTTTATGAAGAGTGTGAGAAATAGCAGCACAAGATGATCTTCAACCGATCGGATATATGCTATGAAGCGTGTGCTACTTTTCTGTATGTCAAGCTTTTTGTAGGATAAGAGAGTTTTTGTGCTCAAATCAATGTTGTGAGTATTGCAATCAGTATATCTCTCTATCAACGTTGTTCTTGTATATTTATAGGAGTTTTGATCCCAACGTCTGTAAACAAAACGGCTTCTTTGACTTCTGATATATTCAGCTTTAATACCTGAAATAGGTCCTGCAGAAAAGCTTCAAAACAATCAGTCTTGTTTTATACCAAAATTGGTAAGACGTAATAAATGGCTTCATACAGAATTAATGGTGCAATTAATGCTAGTACTTGATAAAATAACGGTAACATTTAAGGTTAGTTCTGTTTATGTGAAAGACGTAAAGCTACTATGGTTTGGACTGAATTTTGCTTCTGTTTCCTAGAGTTCAAAGTTCTGCTTCTGGTTATCTTAGAACTTTAAGTTCTGCTTCTGGTTATCTTAGAACTTTGAGTTCTGCTGAAGATTACTGCTTTTATATTGCCTAAAGATCTGCTGATTTTAAGTCTCATAGCCCATCGCCACAATTAAGTTATGTCTAACAAAAATACTGATGATTCGTGGTTACTAGTTGAGTTAATTTTTGAAAATTTCATATAAGGAATAATTTTTTGAAGACTGCGACGATCTTTAGAATTATAAAAATGTATAATTTGGGATTTTAGGTTTTGATGGAAAGGTAAGATTGGTTATGAGAATTGATTTTGGGTAAGATTGGTTATGAGAATTGATTTTGGGTTTAATGAGCTTAGAATTATTGAACTTTATGTTACGAGAACCCTAAAGAATGAAATTAGGAATGCTAAGAACTTATGAGTTAATTGTAGAACATTCGAAATTAAGGACCAATTGGATAATTTTCGAGGAAATTAGGAATTTATTTTGCAATTGTTAAGAAATTTGGGGAGTAGTTTAGCAATAAGTGAGAATTGAATGGTTTAAATGATAGGAATTTTTGATGATTTAGGCTTGAAGGGATATTTAAATCCTTGAGATATCTTGGTTATAATGTTATAAGTAATGATAATCAAGGCCATTGTATAACGAATCAATATTGGGCTTGAAAATCTAAGCGTTAGTGAAATAATGTTGTGGAAAAACAAAATTTAGATGTTATGCTTTATAAGAAATAAAGGCACTTGGGGAATTTTTTTTGAGTCATTAAGAAACTTGAGATTAAGTGGATATGTGTGTTGGAATTATGTTGTCTAAGACTAATTGGGTTGTGTAAGTTTGAATTACAAGTTTATGAGATATGTGTTTAAACGAAAATTTTGGGCGAAATTTAAGATTTGAAACAATTTGATATTTGAGATGTACTTGTAAATAGTTAAGTTACGTTAGTTGGTGTGGTAAGATAAAAATTCGATTCAAGGATCTTAAACTACTATTATTATATTATGAGGTTGGGATAAGGATAGAAGCTGATTACTAAATTTTAGTGCTAAAATCTTTTAAGTTGAGATGCATAAATTCTAATATTTGGATTTAAAGCCTTAACATACGTTGAGTTCAATAAATTAAAAAAATGATGCTTTTGGGTTTTTAATGTTGAAATACAATAGGTAGATGAACATATTGGGTATAGTATAAGGAAAGTAAGATATGATAAATTTGGACCTCCATTTTTAATACTAGCAATTGTGAGAAAAATCAAAATTCGAGGTCATAGTAAAATAGACCTAAGTCACCATAGGTCGTTTTAAGTTGCGAGTCGCAAATGAGGATCTTGAAGGCTAATTTAATTATGATTGAGGAGACATAAGGACAACCTAAAACTTATTTTATCAGAGTGACGCAGTGGAAACGTGGATTATTGTTATACTAGAATTAAGAGTCTAAACTTTTTTATTATCGAGGATAAGCGAATTTCGGGGATGAAATTCAAATTAAGGGGGGTAGATTGTAACGTCTCGAAAATTTGAAGGTCCACGTGGACCACATGCATGCAAGTTATCAAATTTCTTATGCATTTTAATTAAATTTTTTAATTGCATAAATTGACTATGGTAGGCATTTTTACATGTTTAAAATGTAGTTTCTACTACAATGCATAAAAAACTATGTTTTAAAGGTTATT
Organism: Primulina huaijiensis; assembly: GCF_012295235.1. Classification (NCBI taxonomy): domain Eukaryota; kingdom Viridiplantae; phylum Streptophyta; class Magnoliopsida; order Lamiales; family Gesneriaceae; genus Primulina; species Primulina huaijiensis. The sequence continues at coordinate 5,335,454 of NC_133321.1, forward strand.
CGAGATGGATCCAGGAACGGAGACTGGGGACCGTAAAAGGAAAAATATTTTTATTAAATAATTATGTTTAATTGTTTAATATGTCGTATATTTTAATGGATATTTTAAAAAATGAGGTATTTTGAGATGTTTTCACGCGTCGAGTCGTATTTAAACTGGTAATCAATTTTCGATGAAAATAGGGTCTACTACTCGTTTTTTTAAAAAAATATTAAAAAAAAAATTTCTCATTAGTCTCGGCCAATATATNTTTTACCAAACCTAAACTTAGCAATATTTCAAAATAAAGTTAACCCTAACAACTTCTCGAAACCACTCAAATAGCAACATAAAAGTCGTAAAATTCTTTATCATAAACTTTAAATCATAAATGCGGAAAAATTAGCGCTGATCCTCGGGTTATGTGCACCTTCAATCCAGTAAGATCAACCATCAAGTCCCTCAACATCAATATCAGGCTCACCTGCATCGATTACACCTAGTGAGTCTATTGACTCATCAAACCATAACCATAATAGCAAGTAATATATATACAATCACATGCAACAGTGAAAATACTTTTACTTAAAATAACATTTCATGAGCATACATAAACATAAGCATTTTCCTTTTATCATAAACATATTTCATTTTATCATATACGTATACATTTTCCTTTTGTTGAATTCAGATCGTTAATTATGACTTTCGTATAAGGTGAAGGTCGATGGATCCATCTACGTATTACAACAGTACTGGGCGGTGGGGATATCGGCGACACTATCACCCGTCAACTGAGTCTTGGCCTTATCGTATCATGAAATCATCGTATCATCGTATTAGTCACAATTACTTCCTTATATATAAGTCTCATGCTTCCATCTTTCTTCTTTACGAAGAGCACTTGTGCCCATGGTGAGAAACTAGCGCAATGAATTCTTTGTCATGGAGCTCCTGAATTTGCTGTTTAAGTTCTAACATTTCTGCTGGAGCCAACTTGTACGGTGACTTAGAGATTGGGACAGTGCCTGGCACAAGGTCAATGGCGAACTCCACATCTCTCTCTCTGGTGGAAGGCCTATGACATCATCTAGGAAAACGTCAGGAAAATATCTGACAACTGGTACGTCAGATATCGACAGGGTGGGTACATCAGGTGTTGAAATAATACTGGCCAAGAATGCCTGACACCCCTTATGTATAAGTTTTCGTGCATGCATGCAAGAGATCATGTGAAGGAAACTTCTCCACCTGTCTGGCTCAAAAAGAAATTGCTCCATGCCCAACGATCTTACCAACACTGATTTTTTCTGAAAATCAATTAGAACTCTGTTCTTCGTCATCCAGTCCATCCCCAAGATAATATCAAACTCTGGAATTGGCAACATAATCAGGTTGACTTAAACTAGGTGGCCCTGTAGTTCAAGATCGATATCTTTGACCACGCTAGTAGCTGATATGTGGAGACCCGGGCTCTAACTCGATTATCTTGGGATTAATTGGATCGTTACTAGAAATTGTGGGTCAAAATTTTGCTTTTAATATTAAAACAAATGTAAATACACTTGTACAAGACATCATATCAAAATTACTGTCATCTTATTTAACTCCAAATAACATTCACATGTTCAACTACAATTAACATACTAGTGTTTAGAAATTCAGTACATGTCTAGTAAGAAACAAATAGTGATCTTCTACGCCCGTAATCTCCACGCTATCTCGATCTCTCATCCTCTGCGTGACCCTGATCCTGCCCCACCTGTTGTTATGCACACATACAGACACAACAACAGCCGGAAACTCCGGTGAGAACAAATCCCAATATAAGACATGTATACATGCATGTCATGCAATTCAATACATAATCATAAAACATGCCATCATGAATAAAATTCAATAACAATATGTTCCATAGTCTATGAAACAAGATCAATGCAACATAACTCAAACTCCTGTCTTGACTCAACTCGACTCTAACTCTAGGGATCCCAGTGTGAATAAGACGTCACAGTCTGCCACCTACCCTCCCAATCGGGGTGACGGTACGTCTTATTCCTAGACTTCGGTCATGTCTGTATCGAATGTCTACAATCGGAGGAAATCTGCTCCTATGCGTCGATACCACCGAACATCTAGAAATTTGACATTTCTGCCAATGACTCTCCTATCTTAAATGCTTGAATATAAATCAATAGACAAAGCGTAAACATATAAAAAAGTAACCAGTCTAGTATGTGATTTTGGGAAACTCAAAAAAAAGCCTAATTCGAGTTGTATCTTCCCGCATTCACATGAATTATACCTTTCTTGTCGTTCGTAGAATTCGAAGTCTCGTATTCTTGATATCGAATCTGTCAAATCCAATCTGAAATGACATATATACAATGCACCATATCAATCTCTAACTTCAAGCAATACATATACGGATCAATATTCAATCTCGGTGCATTTCGACGGCATAACGACGTAATCTTTCGATACCGGTAATGCCAACCACAAGCTCAACAACTCATAAGCAAGATCATATCACATCTATACAAATCTGAATAAGCTAACTCATACATAGCTGCAAAAACCGATAATAACATATACTGTATCCGTTCTTCGATCCGGTTGCGAATAAACGTTGCTTATAATTTCAAGAACACATATTCTACCTCAAATCAGAATTTCCCCAACACCAATATCTCAAATCATGCAAGAAATGAATGAAACTTACATCCTTTTGAAGCTTATGGCATGAAGAGCATGAATCTATATTCGGATCGAAATTTGGATCGCTAACTCTTGCACAAGCTCAATTCTAAGCTAGGAGAATTCTTGAGGCTTCCATGGAGGTTTTCTGAAGTTTCTCTCGGTGATCAACAGCTGAAATGAAGACTCAGCACATTAAATTTCATGGCTAGGACACTTGTCTAATTTTTCCCAAATCTTAAGCGGCGCTGGGGCGGTCACATAATACCGCTCGAGCGCGAGATGTTCTGTCCGAAAACTTTTAGTGTTATCCCCTGGCGCTCGGGCGGTCACAAACCACCGCTCGGGCGCCAGACTTTCTGTCCGAGAACTTTTCTTGGTAACAATTGGCGCTCAAGCGGTCTCTTTCTACCGCTCGGGCGCCACGACTTCTGTACAAAATTTGGATCTTGAGTTGTACCGACGCCCGGCTTTTCCATTTGAGTTCCTACAACCTTAATTCTATCAATTCAGTACCATCTGACCACAGTAATCAAATCTCGGGCATTACATGATAACTCCTCCCCTGATGGGACTGTCACGGAGTAGCTCACGTCGAGTCCAATGGACTTGACGTTCAGATAATTAGTGAACGTCTCTGAGATAAAAGAGTGAGTAGCCTCCCGGAATCTAACAAGGCCTTCGTGGCTACTTTCTTTATGAAGATATTTCTTGAGAGATGTTAACACAACACATAAACTTATACTCCAAAATGATACTCTTAACCTCATGCATAGTTGGAAATTACTATCCAAAGTCTGCAAAATACGAAAACAAAATGCTATTAATCCCAAGTAAAATTTCAAAATCAGCATGTTAGTATTACTACAAAAATTTCAAAAATTCAGCCTACTAACCACACAAGGTTTCGAAGCGTGCACAAATTTTCCAATAGATAATACAATGATGAATTAAATTAATTACCTGTCAGCAATGTAGTGTCGGGATTTGCCTCTTCGGCATGCATGGCGAAGATTCTGCTCTGCTTCGACTGTCTCCACTGCGGGCAGTGCTTTAGCATGTGATCAGTGGCTCCACACGTGAAGCATTTGCCCGAACCCCATAAACATTGATCGGAAACCATCAAGGAAGTGTCTCAACTTTTCCCTGGCATCGTTCACAATTAGGGGCACGAAGTGACACCCTGTCTCAAACTTCCTTACAAAATCTACTACGCTGTCGTCTCCCTGTCGCAGAGTCATGAACTTTCTAGTCAATCGGGAGCGAATCTCCTCGGTAAAGTACTTTGAGTAAAACACCTCCTTGAAACCCTCCCAAGTAAGGGTTTGCAAATTCACTGCCACAGACGCGCTCTCCCACCACAATCTAGCGTCTCCTGTCAATGGAAAAGTGGCGCACCTGACTCTGTCTGCATCCTGCAGTTCCATAAATGTGAATATCACCTCGATGGATTTAATTCATCCCTCAGCTATCATCGGGTCAGTAGTCCCCGAGAACTCTTTTGGGTCCATCTTCCTAAACCTCTCATACACGGCCTGGCCTGGGCCTCGCCCCCGAATCTACTTCAGCATTGTTCGCCGCAAACTGTGCGAAGAACTGAGTCATCCCTGTAAGCATATGTGCCTACATATCTGGTGGTGGGCTAGGAAGAGTGGCCCTCTCTCCATCTCGAGCCTCTCTATCCTCTTAACCTGATCCACGTGCAATCATATGTCTAGGAGACATAATATTCCAAAATTTACCAAATTCGTAAACCAACATGAAAGAACATAATATCCATATCATAAGATGAACGTACATCGAATTTAAACATGCACATGTTGAAATCATGACCTTCATGCTTACTACATGAAAGAATTTTGAAACTTTAAAACTTACAGACTTGAGGCGTGACTTCGTGAGCTTCTCGCAACCGGCAGTAGGCATAACCCTTTACAAGAACACCACTCTGATATCAACTGTCGCTTACCGTAACCTTAACTACTTTAAAATTTGCGGAAAATAAAATTTTTTCTTAAATAAGTAATTCTCTTTCAAAATGCCCTAAAAATAATAAATGCTTGAACAAATATTTAAAATGTCAACGAACTTGCAACGAGTACTTGTTTAAAACAACATAAAGTAATTTCATTAAAAATAAGAGTAAACAGCTTTATCGTGCATAAAACTCTTGAAACTAAAGCGGTCCTCGAGTTAGGCCTCTGCACTGTCCGAGCCAACCCACTGATCCCCGCCTGTCGTATCCTCATACTCGTCCTCACCTGCATCGATCAAGTTTGGTGAGTCTAAAGACTCGACATGTATAAACTGAGAATAGCAAGTAGTACATAATAAAACCACATGCATTTTAAAGTAGTACATACATACTAAAACTCTTAACATACTTACATAAACAAAGACGTGCCATCATTACACAAACATTTTCATAAATGTGCTGCATCATATATACTTAAACATGCATAAACATCATCATTTTGCGTAGAGATATGTTTCAAAGCAAGTAACCCATAACATAGTGCGTCTGATCAGACTAAACCACAGTACTGGGCTGGCAGGGATGTCCACTGCCACATACATAAGATCCCCGGTCATGCTTTATCGGGTGGATTGGTCCCTGGTCATGCTTTACCGCTTTCCAATCATGATCGAAACCTTGTCATACTTTATCGGGGTGGAGAGATCCTCGGACACGTTATCTGGCTTCCAAATCCGTAACATAATTGGTAACAAGACAAATCGCATACCTCAAAAACATAAAATATAACGTCCCGAAAATCTGAAAGTCCACGTGAACCGCATGCATGCAAGTTATTAAATTTCTTTGGTATTTTATTAAATTGTTTTAAAGCCTTGTTTATTTCATTAAATTATGTTTAATTATTTTTATTCATTTTTTGCATAATTATTGCATGGTAGAATTTATTTATTTCATTAGATTGTGTTTAATTATTTTTATGCATTTAATCATAATTATTGCATGGTAGAATTTATTTCATGAAATTTTAAGGGTTCATGCATTAAAGATTTTTAAGTTGCATTTCGCGCTCGAACGAGGAACGGAGACCGGAGAATTTTCAGGAAAATTATTTTAATTACATGATTTATTTTTATTAATTAATATATGGTGTTTTTAAGGTATTTTTCAAGAATTGGGATTTATTGAGTATTTTTACCCGTATTATTTTAATTTTTAACGGTGCGCAAATTTTATCGAATTGGGAGACTTTTTGAAGGTTCGGCCAATATTTTCAAAAACTTTCCAACATGAAATATTTTTCGAGAGTGTGTTTGGATTTAATGGACCTAATTTTAAGCTTATTGAGATTAAAACTCTTTTTATTTTAATTGAGGTCTATTAGTGCACATTTTAATTAGCCTAAACTACACTTAAACTAAACCTAAACTTAATTAATACTTAGTGGCCACCCACCCATTTATTTCACCAGCCCCTCCACGTGAAGGCAACAACTTTTCTTTCTCCCTTCAGCAGCTCATTTTGGCCATTGAAAGTCCCTTAAGAAAATCTCGGCCATAGCAATTCCTTCAAAAGAAATTTGTCTCCGGCGCTCGTTCTTCGATCTCCTCGCTTCTATAACATCTAAGGCACGCATGTATCACCTTTTCCTCTTAATACACGCTGATAGTATACTGATCTTTATGAAAATGCATGAAATTTTATCGATCCAGCCTTGTACATGAACGATTTTCGGTTTTTCTTTGAGTGTTTGCATTTTTCGGTTGTTGCTCATAATTTTGCTGATAAGTGATGAAATGGGATGCTGTATAAGGTTGTCAAGGGCCTATGCAGATCTGGAGTATTGAGGTGAGTGTGAAGTTCGGACGGGTTTTGTCGAAATCGTGAAGGCCGATGGGGTATGATGGTTGTGCAGGGGTTCGATCGGCTTTCCTCATACTTTGGCTGTGCGAGAGTCTTCTCCAGCCTTGGACCAGACCCTGGTGGGTCTGAGTCAGGGTCTGGAATGGTTCGAGCCATGCTGGAAACGAGGGAACGGACGATCGAGCAAGGGCGAGATGGGTTAGCCGCGGTAGGAGCTTCTTGTTGATTCTCGGTGCTTAGCAGTTAGCGGCTTGCATGGGGCTTGTGGCATGGGTCTGGTAGGTCCATTAGGGTCTGATCTTGGTCCCTAGTAGGTTGGTTCGTGGCTGGTGTGAGCTTGTGCGAGCCGGGGAGCGCTAGGATGCGAGTGGTATCATTTTGGCTTTGGGTAGAGAAGTTGCAATTTTCCAACAATTTTCCAGCAGCTGTAAGAGGTTGGTCTCGTGAGTTTAGGAGCTGGAATTGTTGGGTTTTAGGACTTTTAAGTGTTTGTGAGATATGGTAAAAAGTTGGAGAAATTTAGCTAAGTTTAAACAATTCGGTTAAGTTATGAAATGGACTCGAGTTTACGTCAAAGAATGCTTTTAAATATGTTTTGGGACATTTTAAGGAGTTTGGTAAGTTTCGGGTCAAAATAATGATCTTTGGATTTATCCGGGATTTAATCGCCGCACGGAACGTTAATTAAAGAATTAATTGAAACACATAGATTTAAGCTTAATAAAATTATAAAAAATTATATTTAAGTTCAGATAATTATTAGAAGTCTATGTTTTTAATTTGAGAATTTTATGCTAAGGTTTGGTTTAATTCGGGATTAAAATGCATTAATATGTTATATTTAAAGATTAATTTAAAAGTCATCGATTTAAGCAAAATAAAAATATGGGAAAAGTCATGTTGGCTTAAATAATTATTTGGGACATGTTAGAGTCAATGGAATTAAGAAAATGTCAAAAATGTGAAATTTTACGTCTAGGGGCAAAACGGTAGTTTTTGAGTTTCAAGGAGCAAAATGATCATTTTACACCCGGGGTGAGATTTTTGCACTGGCAGCGCCCTGAGCACAAATTTATGATATTTTAAATGTTTTTGCATCATATTCATGAGTTTTACGTAATTACGATAAATACGTTGAATGCTTGGTTTAAAGGAAAAGCTACGTATATGCATGTTTTTAATAAGTTGTGAATATGATGATGTTTTTGAAGGATGAGAGTTGGTTGTGACTAACGATGTATATGTATACGATGACATGAGATATGATGAGCTGAGACAAAGGCTCAGTGGATGGGTAATGCTTTCGCTGATGTCCCCGCCTTCGGGTACCACGGTTTTATAGATGGATCCATCGATAGAGCTGATACGATAGAGTTGATACGAAAGTCACAACTAATAAACTGAATTCAATTAAAAAAATGTATACGTTTAAGATGACATGATTTAACACGTATATGCTAATACGATGATACATGTTATGATTATTACCATGTTTTGAAAGGGCACGTTTACTTATACGATTTTTACTGCAGACACGAAATGTATGTTGATTTTGCTATTTCTCACTGCTGTGTGCTACGTATATGTACTTGTTATTACTAGTATAGGTGTGTCGAGTCTTTAGACTCACTAAGCGTGTGTGATGCAGGTGAGCTTAATGCTGAGGAGACTAGAGGTGCTGAACTCTGATAGGCAGCTCTGGTGCGGTGACATGACCCGAGGACCGCATGTTTTCCGCATTATGATTTATGAGTTTTGAGAGCATACGAACATTTTCCTACGTTGATGATTTTAAGATTTTTATACGTTTATGTTTACATATGATTTTGGAAGAGTTTGATTATTTTAAACTATGCTATTTTTAGTGTCAAATATTTAATATCATTTTTAAATCTTATATTTTTCTGTCGAGCGCATGCATACGAAACGTTTAAATGATATTTCGAAAATGCGAGCTTTTAAAAAAAAAAAAATTCCGCATTTTTTAAAACTAGTAGACATTTCATAAAACATTTTCTTTTGCACGTCGAACATATTTATATAGAGTTGAGGGCTTCGTTGGATACCGCTTGGACGACTACTGCACATGTTGAAACATTTTTTTAAAATTTCCAGAATGCCTGGCGCTCTGGCGGTAATATCTTAGTGCTCGAGCGCCGTCCGTCCAGAAGGCCTTGCGCTCGGACGGCAAGATCTAACTTCTCGGGCGCCGCCAAGTTCCAACGAAGCCTGCAACTCGAAAACCCTCAAGAAAAACCTACTTTTGACACAGTTTGAGTAGTCACACGAGAAAAATCATAACTCACTCGTTTCTTGTCTAAAAATTACGAATTTATTATCAAATCGAAGATATCAAAAAAATATTATGTTTTGTATTTCGAAAGTTTTTTCAGAAAACAGATCGAAAATTCACAGGACTCGAAATGATAGCAGATTCGGTTTTTGAGATCTAAAAATCGGTTTAAAAATCGTTTCAACAGCATAGCTCAAACTTTGCATATCATGACCAGAGTTTTACTTACAATATGCATCAAAATATTTACTATAACAAGATCGATGCAGAAATAAAAGAATATACATGTCTTTGCGTTAAAACGCACGAAGATATCGAATACCGACGCGGTGGATTGCGTGAGACGACCGGGAAACGCTTGCTACATGATTTCTTGCCCGAAAATGAGCGTGAATCTACAGGAATTTCGCAATGAAGATGTGGCTACTGAAAGAACACTCAAGAACCCTAGGTTTTCACTCAAAAATAAAAGAATACAAAGTGTGTGTGTCTTGTGTGCAACCGAGAGTGTGTGAGTGTGTGTAACGTGTGTGTGATTAGGGAATTAATTAGGAGCTAAAAATTGCTTAGTCAAATAATTAAAAATAAAACATTACTAATTTAATTATTTAACCCCACTAAAAGATTTAATAAAATAATTTACGAGGTTTAAAATCCCCACTACTCAACTTAGTATTTTTTTTAAAAGCTTAAAATTTTAAAATCACCTAATAAATTAAATTAGGCTTTAAAATGCTTAAAATTCCATAAATCATTTAAAATATCAATTTCCTTGACTTGAAATAAAATACCACATTACTCATAAATCGCATAAATCGTCTACGGTCTCTTTTCCCGATCTCGTGTCGAATATTCGTCTGAAACATAAAACTCCAGAAAATGTTTTAACATGCATCAAATAAACATGTAATAATTTAAAATAATGCAAATCATTAATCATGCATCGTTAAAAATCAATTTAAAATTAAATAAATAATTTAACAATTTAAATAAATACATGGGTTTTACGTGTACTGATTTTGAGCTCTACATTAATAATACCCCTAACCTAAATGCACAAAACTCACGCCCACTCTTCTAAAAGCCCTTGATTCTTTCTCCACCAACACACACACGAACACACACAAAATTTGAAGGCTTTTTCATGTGAAACCTGAGGAAATTCTGCAAAAGTTCTTCTCTCGGTCGACGTCCCTCGCATCGCAAGTTGATTTTCTTGCATATTAAACGCAAAGACACCCCTTCATCTTCCTTCAAACATCTTTCACACCATAATATGTGTATTTAATTATCCTTGCATAAAAAATATGATGCACTCCTTATATTTTCGCTTTTATGACATGTAATGCACAAAACTTGTGTTGGCACTTAGAAGGGATGAATTTCAAAGGGTTTAGGGGCCTAGACAAGGCTGCATAAGGGCTAGACATGGAGGGTAACAAGGTTGAATGAAAATATGGGGATGCTAGAGTCCTTGGGTTTTCGATTTTGCTTCCTAGGAGGACACAACTCTTAGCTTCTGTTGGGATTTGACAGGATCGATTAGGGGGATAATCGTTGAGCTACAATAGCTTGGTTCTTGAAATATTGAACACCGATAAATTAAATCGAGTTTGGTTTTCAAACTAAGCGGAAGACACTCGAAATAATAATTCGTAGAAACTGATTAAATATTTTGTAAAGGATTTAAAATATATGCAAGTTGAATGAGTAAAAATATTTTAGTTGAAGAATTTTATCAAACACTTGGTATGTAATATTTTGATATTTGAAGAACACATAAAATGCTTCAACAATGCATATTTAAAACTATGAAAATGATAAGTAAATGCAATAAAAAAAATAGACACGAATTTGTTTATGGATGTTCGGAGATTTCAAATACTCGTACGTCACCCCTTCTTCCTCTTGGAAAAGATCCACGAGAAGACTTTGATTTATACAACTCTTTGTACAAACTCATTCAGCTAAGACTTACGCTACTGCCTAACTGAACTCCTAGCACTCAAGATTGTAGGCAGCACCTCACAATCAGCATATTATTTAATGTCTCATATGCAAAGACTACATACACAAGTTTATTGTCTTTGTGCAAGACTCACTTAACTAAACTTTGAAGTTCAACACTCTTGTATATTTGTGAGTGATTGTGTGTGAGGAATTTATCATTTACAGTGTACATCTCAAATGTATCCTCACACAAGAGCTTGTGCTCTCAACTAGCTGATTTTTTCTTGCTAAGTGCTCATGCTTTGAATCTCCTTCAAAAGATCTTGTTTGAACTTCAAGATGTTATATTTATAGGCTCCAACAATGATATATACGTTAAATAAAAGAATATGACCGTTTGGAAAGTTTATATACTGTTTCTGATATTGTAACGGTCAAATTCGCCTTGCTGGACATTTTTTCGAGTGGTCAACTGGTCAACTTGTTCAGTTCAAATGGTCTTCAGCTGATCTGGTTCAGTTTCAGCTGGTTCAGTTCAACTTGTCTGGTTCAACTGGTGTTCAGCTGGTCTGGTTCAGTTCAACTTGTCTGGTTCAACTGGTCTTCAGCTGGTCTAGTTAAGTTTCACTGATTCAGTTCAACTGGTCTGGTTCAACTAGTTCAGTTCAACTGGTCTTTAGCTGCTGGTTCAGTTCATTTTAATAGGTCAGCAGCAGCTAGTTTAGTTCAGTTCAGTTGGTCAGCTGAAATCAGCCGAGCTGATTTCAATTTGTGCAGAACCAGTAGCTTCATCGTCATTTATCAGCATCTAAAGCTTCGATTCAGACTTTGACTTCTGAAGATGATTTGTAGATCATCGTCTTATATTTCCAACGCGTACTGAATCTTTCATTCCAATAACCGAGCTGAGAGGTATGACCGAAATACCGCAACTGCTCATACCCAACTGATTGCTATTTTTGTGCAATCAGTTCGGCCATTCAGCGATCAGTTAGACATTGATAACATACGATTTTGCCCACCTGACGTGAAATACAACTTGTTCTAAATTGAGTTTTCTGATCAGTCAAGCTAGTGGATTGTCATTTGAATCATCCAGTTGAGGGATATCATCAAAACAGCGAAGCTTGCCAGAAATTCAGTTTGTGCAGAATTCAGTTCCAGTTTGCTTCTTGTGTTAATAACTTCACATTTGAGTAAAAATGTTAGAAACACAATAACAAGTTTTGTTAACATCAAAATCAAGATTGCGAACATGAAATGTTCCAATAATCTCCTCCCTTTTTGATGATCACAAAACTTGGATAAACAATCGATTCAACTAACATATTTCTCCCTTTTTGTGTGAATCAAAAAATCATATTTTCAAAACATTTTAAGCACAAAATTTTCTCCCCCTCAATATTTAAAAATAATCTCTCCATTAAAATTATAATGAGTTCTCGCCCTATATTTTTGAAAGTTTGAAATTTATAAAACTAGAGGAGTGACTAACCAATTTTCTGCATGGCTCATTTTCTGCTAGAGCACATATGCTCTGCCTTCAAAAAATAAACTGCTTTTTCACAAGCATAAATAGGCTGCAAACCGCTGTAAATCTCTATGAGTCTAGTTTGCAACGTAAAAAGTAGTTCGTCATTTGGACACTCGAGCAAGGAGATATATAATTTTTCCCACGGTCGCTGCAAGCTGTAATAAAATTCTGTTTTGCATATATATGTTTAAAAAATCTGAAATTTTCGAATTTTAAACAACAAAATCAGTTTCAATGTTCTTTCAAAAACAACCGGCTCTGATACCACTTGACAGGATCGATTAGAGGGATAATCATTGAGCTACAATAGCTTGGTTCTTGAAATATTGAACACCGATGAATTAAATCGAGTTTGGTTTTCAAACAAAGCGGAAGACACTCGAAATAATCCTTCGTAGAAACAGATTAAACATTTTGTAAAGCATTTAAAATATATGCAAGTTGAATGAGTAAAAATATTTTAGTTGAAGTATTTTATCAACACTTGGTATGCAATATTTTGATATTTGAAGAACACATAAAATAATTCAACAATGCATCTTTAAAACTATGAAAATTATAAGTAAATGCAATAAACAAATAGACACAAATTTGTTTATGGATGTTCGGAGACTTCAAATGTTCCTACGTCACCCTTTCTTCCTCTTGGGAAAGATCCACTAAAAGACTTTGATTTATACAACTCCTTGTACAAACTCATTCAGTTAGGACTTACGCTACTGCCTAACTGAACTCCTAGCACTCAAGATTGTAGGCAACACCACACAATCAGCATATTGTTTAATGTCTCATATGCAAAGACTACATACACAAGTTTATTGTCTTTGTGCAAGACTCACTCAACTAATCTTTGAAGTTCAACACTCTTATATATGTGTGAGTGATTGTGTGTGAGGAATTTATCCTTTACAGTGTACATCTCAAATGTATCCTCACACAAGGGCTTGTGCTCTCAACTAGTGGATTTTTTCATGCTAACTGCCCATGTTTTGAATCCTCTTCAAAAGCTCTTGTTTGATCTTCAAGATGTATTTATAGGCTCCAACAATGATATATACGTTAGATACAGGAATATGACTGTTTGGAAAGTTTCTGTACTGTTTTTGATATTGCAACGGTCAAATTCGCCTTGCTGAACTGATTTTCAGCTGGCCTGGTTCAGTTTCAGCTGGTCTGGTTCAGTTCAGCTGGTCTGGTTCAACTGGTCTTCAGCTGGTCTGGTTCAGTTTCAGCTGGTTCAATTCAATTGGTCTGGTTCAACTGGTCTTCAGCTGGTTCAGTTCAACTTGTCTTCAGCTGGTGGTTCAGTTCATTTCATTTGGTCAGCGAAAGCTGGTTCAGTTCAGTTCAGCTGGTCAGCTGAAATAAGCCTAGCTTATTTCAGTTTGTGCAGAACCAGTAGCTTCATCGTCTTTTTTCAGCATCTTAAGCTTCGATCCAGACTTTGACTTTTGAAGATGACTTGTAGATCATTGTCTTATCTTTCCAACGCATACTGAATTGTTTCATTCCAATAACTGAGCTCAGAGATATGACCGAAATACCGCAACTGCTCATATCCAACTGATTGCTGTTTTCGTGCAATCCGTTCGGTCATTCAGCGATCAGTTAGACCTTGATAACATCCGATTTTTCCCGTGAAATATGACTTTTTTCAAATTGAGTTTTCTTATCAATAAAGTTGGCGGATTGTCATTTGAATCATCCAGTTGAGGGATACAATCAAAATACCGAAGCTTGTCAGAAAATCAGTTTGTGCAGAATTCAATTCCAGTTTGCTTATTGTGTTAATAACTTCACATTTGAGTAAATATGTTAGAACACAATAACAAGTTTTGTTAACATCAAAATCAAAATTACGAACATGAAATGTTCTAACAGGATGTGTTCAAGGGTCCTAAGAGAGTCTAGTCATGGTCCTAGACGGGCTGCGCAAGGGCTGGAATGGAAGGTTGAAGGGTGCTAGCCTTTTGGGGTTGCACATAGGTTGAAGTCGCGGGTTTAGGGGGCTGGCCTTGCATGGGCTGTAGAGGCTGGTCCAGTAGAGTCCTAAGGCTTCGGTCATGGTCCTAGGAAGGTGTTGTAGGGGCTGGTTGGGGCGGACAATGGCTAGGGACGTAAGGGCTTAAGTGTCGAGCAAGCTAGAATTTATGATATTAAGTACAGAAAATTACAGCAAGGTTCTAGGCTCTTTCAAGGGTTATAATTGACTTGATTTGGGTTGTATATTGTACGATTAGGTGTTAATAAGTTATGGTTCAAGTTTGGTTCAATTTCGAGTTCATTCGGGTTAAAACCGGGATATATGTCTAAGTTTTAAAACGAATTTAGAAATTAGTCGAGGAGCTTAAGTTTAAGTTAAAGAAATATTTATATGTATATTTTAAGGTGTTATGTTAAGTTTTGGATGGATTTGGGTCGTTGTTTTAAGGTCTAAGGATAAATTGGGAAAGTTGGGGTTTCAGGGGCAAAACGATCATTTTACACCCGAAAAATGTAAGACATCCTGGCAGTGCCCTGAATTTTGTAATAAATATTAAAATGTTTATTTCAAATGTTTATGGAATTTTATGATGAAACGTTAATGCTAAAAGACATGTTGCATGCTTGATTTAAAATAAAAATGATTTATATATGCAAGAATTTTTATAAGTGATGGAAATATGAAAGGTTGAAGGAGATGAATTAATTATGACTAATACCATGATACGAATATATGTAAGGCCAAGCCTCAGTTAACGGGTGAGAGTGTCGCTGATGTCCCCGCCGCCCGGTATCATGGTTATAATTAGATGGATCTATCGATCTACAGCTGATACGGAAGTCACAATTGGGAATCTGAATTCAATAAAAAGGGAAACATATACGTATATAATGAAAGGAAATAGTATATGATGAAAAGAAAATGTTTAAAGTTTACGATCATGAAAAACTATTTTATTACAAGTATCTTTCACTGTTGCTTGTGAATATATATGTATTACTTGTTATCATGGTTAAGGTTTGCTGAGTCAATAGACTCAATAGGTGGGATCGATGTAGATGAGCATGATGTTGATGGTAGACTTGATGGTTGAACTAGCTGGACTGATGGTGCACATAACCCGAGAATCTTCGCTAGTTTTCCGCAAAATTATGTTTACGATTTAAGTTTACTTTAAAGATTTTATGACTTTGATGCTTTTGAGAGGATTTAATGAGTTTATGCTTTGTTTTGAAAAATACAAATTTTAGATTTGGTTGACGCTTTACGTTTTCAAGTTTTGAATTGTATTTTTGAGATTTTCAAATAATTAGTTGGTGAGTTTAATTTTAAATAGAGCAAAACATTTCTATATATATGTATGTGGTTCGACCGAATGGTTTAGGAAAAAGAAAAAAATTTCTAGTATATTTTAAAGAAAAACGAGTGGTAGACGTTTCAGGCTGACTTCTATCCTGATCGTGTATTATATTCACGTTTAAACTTTTGAATCAAACTTTGAATCTATGATAATTTATCCTTCTTTATTCATTTTCTTGAAAAAATTTCAAAAATAATTCCCTGACTATGCTTGGAATTTTGAATTTCAGGTCTAATTCCGAACATTTGTATATCTCTTATTTTGCAGTACAATTTCAACTTTG
Source organism: Primulina huaijiensis (assembly GCF_012295235.1). NCBI lineage: Eukaryota > Viridiplantae > Streptophyta > Magnoliopsida > Lamiales > Gesneriaceae > Primulina > Primulina huaijiensis. The sequence goes on from NC_133321.1 coordinate 5,351,372, forward strand.
CCTTTAAATTTCAACCTTTTCCCTTGTTTAATTTCGAATTTTGTTGATAATTTATCCCAAAAAAGACTCTTGATTTTCTTGAAATCTTGATAAGCAAACTTTTGAATTTCACATGCAAGCATTTCCTTATCGTGTAGACTTTTTCCTATCTACATAATTTCGAATTATATATATAAATAAATGAGAAATTCGGAATATCATATTTCAAAATCTTCTTGCTTGATCTCCCTTTTATTTTGATCAATGTGTATCAATATTGTCTCAAATCGTATAACTTTATCTTGTATTTTCTTCCCAAATTTCGAAACTATGTCTCAAAATTCACCTGTTTATATCCAATATCTCCTTATTTAATTTCTTGGATCTTGGCCTATTTATTTATCTCAAAATCAATATATATGCACAATATCATCTTAAATTTCAAAAAACACATATATTTTACACACAATTTAATTATCTCACACAATTTTAGATAGACTTGATAATCTTAAATAAAATAATGAGATAGAAAAATCTTGGATAACCTAATACAACTTTCACTTACAAAATAATATCACGAGTTTAAAATTCGTGGGTTTTTGAAGGATCGAGTGTGCTAGTGCCTTTGAAGGCATTTCGAACACTATATTCTACAATGAGCTGCAATAGCACGTATTCTAAGAATGTTAACACCGATAAATTAAATCGATTTTGATTTAAAACAAGCGGAAGAAACTCGAAGTATTAGAAAACATTTTAACTTATGTAAACTGAATAACTGAAAAAGGGTAGATTAGTTTTTGCATTCATCAGTTCAGTTATGGTTACAAATGAACTGACGGTTACTCTAACTTATCCAAACAGTTTGAAAACACCAGTTAACCAGTTAAATACTTTATGGATGTTCGGAGACTTCAACTGCTCCTACGTCACCCCTTCTACCTCCACGGGTAGGATCCACTAGAAGACTTTGATTTATACAACTACTTGTACAAACCCACTCAGCTAGGACTTATACTACTGCCTAAACGGAACTTCTAGCTACGACTGAAGACAGCACCTTCCAGGCAACACTTCTTTAACGTCTATGTGTCAAAGACTACATACACAAGTTTAACGTCTTTGTTCAAGTCTGTATTTGAGTGGTCGTGAGAGTGTTTGTGTGTGAGAACTGAACAAGGATTTTCTCACATACTGAGGGAGATAAGCTTCTACACTAAACTGATAACACATTGAAGTGTCCCTATGGGCTGATTGCTTCTGAAAGCTGATTTGCAATGTGTGATAAATATAAAAATTGTACATTAATTAAATGTTTTATAATATAAATTTATAGTTTTTGTTTTATTATATGTTTTATAATAAATTGTATAAAAAATAAGTTGTTGTATAATTATAAGTTTTTACTATTTTTACAGGTTCGATAAAACAATAAAATTGGCGTTGATGATAATATCTACAATATTGGTGACAAGCATGAGATAAAAATCTTCTCACAATTGAGATCAAATTAAGCAAAAAAAAAAGTTATCAAAGGAGTGACAGTTTTACCATACTCTAGTAATTTGACCATATCTCTCAAACTACTTGGTCAAATGGTTAAAATAAAATACCACAATTCAAACAACTCAATTATCTACATGTTTTATTTTATGTGGAGAAGCAAAATTGGATGGGAAGATTTTCAAAAGTGATGTGTATTAAAATATAATTTCTTTGAACACCAATGAAGACTTATGTGTAAAAAATAATATTTTATTTGTGGTTGTCTCCCCAAATTTGTCTATAAATAGGGGTGCGTTGTAATGAATTGAGATATCCCTCATTCTATGAACAAATCTTTGAGTTCATAATATTTCTCTCTTTATTTTTCCTTTATTTCATCATTTAAAAATAATTAGCATATTAATTTCATATTCAAAGTTTTATACTTTGAATAATAAGTAGCTAACTTCCCAAGGTTGAAATGAAAAGGTGAAGCTCTTGGTATGATAATAAGGTTATTAAAAGGTAATAATCTATGTTTTATATTATATAATCATTATTTATTGTTTATGTTATATTTATTTCTTTAAGCATTTTTATACCCTACTTATAAGTGGGAGTTTTGATTTATTGTTGCTATATGTTACACTAAATTCTTGGTACCATTTAAATGTTTGTTTCGTTTTACCAACCATTTAAAGTGGATGCCTTGATTTATTATATATCAATATATCATATTATTAATTTCTTGGTACCATTTAAATGTTAGTTTGGTTTTACCAACCATTTAACGTGGGAACCTTGATTTAGTGTTTACAAATATATATAGCACAATAAATACTTGACAACATTTATAAGTTTTGATATATATTTTATACTTATAAGAAAATAGTATATAACATAATATAAATATGATTATTTAATATATTGGAACCATTTTATTAAGTGGATTTCAATAATGTTCATTAATGTTAACTTTATTAAAATATCAATAGTGGATCCTCTAATCTCAACTATTTAAATTAAAATTTGAACATTTAAAAATTACCAATTAAAGATTCAAACAATAAAAAGAAAAACATAAAAAACAAAAAGACATTGTAGTGGACTTGTAATTAACGTAGCTTCCCTGTGGATACGATATCGGACTCACCGAATTATACTACTTGCGGATAACCTGCTATTGAGAGTGCAACAATCAAAGTCACAACAAGTTTTTGGCGCCGTTGCCGGGGAAGTATAATTTAATTTCAAGTCTATTTAATTTTCTTTCTTTGAATTTTTTATTGTTTTTGTGTGTTTTTCTTCTTTTTCTTTTGTATTTGCATGAGCATTATTTGGTCACGTACACTTAATGGTCGACTCATTCCAAATAACCTTTTATTTTTACAAAACATGGCGGAAGAACCCATCCAGGAAAATGAAGATGAAATTCAATCTCAACATGATCATGATAGGCGAAGAACACTTAGAGATCACATGAATCCTACACGTACTAGTGCACCTACATGTCTAGTCTTTTCCCCTGATGCATCTCATTTCAATTTTAAGCCTGCTATTATCCAACCTTTACTCAATGTTCATGGCTTAGATTCTGAAAATCCATACATGCATTTACGAGAATTTGAAGAAGTGTGCAACACTTATAATGATCTAAATTGTAGCATGAACACCATTCAACTTAAGCTTTTTCCTTTTTCTTTAAAAGATAAAGCTAAAACTTGACTACAAAATCTTAGATAGGGATCCATTCAAACTTGGGATGAATTGCAACAACAATTTTTGAAAAAGTTTTTTCCATCTCATAGAACAAATTCTTTCAAAAGGCAAATCATCACTTTCACTCAAAAACAAGGAGAAATTTTTTATCAGTGTTGGGATAGATATAAAGAATTGCTTAATCTTTGTCCACATCATGGTTTTGAAATTTGGAGAGTTGTTTCTCAATTTTAAGAAGGCTTAACACCTAAAGATATGCAAATGGTTGAATTTATGCGTAATGGAACATTTGAAGATAAAGATCCAAACGAGGCAATTGAGTATCTCGATTCATTAGCTGAAAATGCCAAAATTGGGACACTATAGGTACAATCGAACCATCAAACAAGATTCAATCTCCCACATCTGGTGGAGGTATGTCTACTGTTGGAAACTTAATTTCGGATGTTTGACAAACCGATTATTTATTGGAACTAACTGATCAAATATTCGATCTATACAGCTTGCCTAACTGAAGAGTATCGCGCATATTATCTAAGGCAACCGAACCCAGCTGAACTGAACTTTCGAAGAAAACCAACTGATCAGTTGAACTTAATTGAATTCTCGAAGACAGCTGACTGATCAGTTGGAAACCGATCAGTTGATATATTCAGCCGTATGCTTACTTCAACTAAACATGTCTTGGGAAAGAACATTCAACCGACAAAGAGACATAGCAGATTGCAACTAAATACGAAACGCTGCACTTCAATCAATACAGCTTAGAACAACGCATTTCGACTAAAGCAATTAAGACGCCGCATTACAATAAACGAAGCAAACAATGCCCAAGGAATGATGAAGTGGCAATCAACGGATACAAAGATTCAAATATATCTCAAGTTACTGTTGGAAGAGAAGATTATAAATATGACAGAAGATCAGCTGAAAAAGTGACGCGCACAGACTCTCTATTCAAAGTTTGCTGTTACTCTGTCAAAATTTTAGCTCACACTCACTTGATTTATTCGTAGCAGTCAAGGCTACAATTTGAGCTCAATAGCACTTTGTAATAATCGTTATATTCGATAGTGCTAAGATCAGTTACGCACTGAGAACATTCTGTAATACTAAGAGTTTCAGTTTTTGGCAGTGATAAGTCAAAAATGAAGTGGGTCAGTACAAATCTTGTATTCGATCAAAGTCTTTTAGTGGAAATCCTATCCTTGAGATAGAAGGGGTGACGTAGGAGTAATTGAAATCTCCGAACATCTAGAAACAATCATTGTGTCTTTTATTTCAGTTTTGTATTCTATCTTTCAGTCAGTTAATTTCCGCAACTACTTTAGTTTAACTGATTGTCATTGACCAACAAGATTCCGAGAATCAGTTTCTCACCAAACTGAACTCAAAACTCGAAAAGATCAGTTTTAATTGTGAGTGTTTATTCAACCATCCCTTCTAAACACTCTTGTTTCGTTAATCGATCCTAACATATACCCTCAAAGATGAACATGATCTGCAAGCTAGATTTACCTCTTTGGCAAGAAAAGTTGAAGCACTTGAATTGAAAAAGAATGGTCAATTAAAATCTGTTCAAGAAATTGCGTGTCACATCTGTGATACAAGTGATCATTCTACAAAAGATTGTCCCACTTTGCCCTCTTTTAAAGAATGTCTCCATGAACAAGCTAATGTTTTGAACAATTTCAAAAGGCCAAATTTTGAACCATTTTCTCAAAATTACAATCCAGGTTGGCGAAATCATCCAAATTTTAGTTGGAGGAATGATAATGCTGCACAATTTTCACAACCACATTTCCAAAATCAACAAAATTTTCAAAATTATGCACCTTATGTTCCTCCACCTAAAAGGAACTTGGAAGATATATTGAATTCTTTCATTGCAAAGCAAGAGTCTATCAATACTCAAACTGTTCAAACCATGACAGATTTGAAAGATACTCTTGTTAAATTTGCATCTGCACTTAATGTTCATGAAAAAGGTAAGTTTCCTTCACAACCACAGCCTAATCCCAAAGATCATCATTCACAAATCGGAACTTCTGGAACTCAACCGATGGATCAGGTAAAATCTGTTATTACCCTTCGCAGTGGTAAGGTAGTGGAAAAATCTATTCTTGAACCTTGTGAAAATGATGATAAATCAACTCCAAAGGGTAAGGAAGTGGAACCCATAACTTGCGAAGAAGAGGATCAACAGATAGTGCCACCACCATTCCCTCATGTATTGAAAAATACAAAAAAATCAAATTTGAATTCTGATATATATGATATTTTTAAATAAGTAAAAATTAATATTCCTTTATTAGATGCAATAAAGCAGGTACCATCATATGCCAAATTTTTGAAAGACTTGTGCACCGTGAAAAGAAAATTTAATGTAAAAAAAAAAACATTTTTAGCCGAACAAGTAAGTGCAATTATTCAAAATAATAATAATTTGAAATACAAAGACCCTGGTTGTCACACTCTTACTCTATACTTAGTATAATTACCATAATCAAAATAAGGTTTGACTGATATAACTGTAGTATGAAGCAGATCAAACAAGGGGCATCACTTTGACGGTTTATAAAAATTTTGGCATGAGGTCCCTACATTCTTGTAAAACCAAAACCTCAACTCAAGCATCAACATCAACAAATATATATAATCGTATTCTTACATACAAACATATTCTGTATCATCATACACCTAGACATAAACATTGTAGAACTTGTTTCAAACCCTGACATATTTTCATACAATACATATGCGGAAGCTATACAATAAGAAGTCCCGGTTCTTGTCGAGGTAAGGCACGTCACAAGCATCCCTTGGCGAACCGGCATCCTAAGTCTCTTCACTACCTGATCCTGTAATACATGAGCTACGTGCGCTTATAAAACTCAATAAGTTGGCACTTGTACGTAACAATATGCGTCGAAGGAACATACATATCAAGTCGTGACAACAATGAATCTTTAAACCATGTCATATCATATCAGATATTCATGTTCATTTTTGTACTTGAGCCTCATTAGTTGACCTGTACTACCGTGCTTGCTTTGTTATATAGCTACTACTGTGTTGGACGTCAGGGAGCAACCTTTGGCAACCCCACGCCCCATGAACATATATTGGCCAATAGCTTTGGTGGACTTAAAACCACCCATGATGTCAACAAGCTCTATATCATGTAAAAATCAGTCCTTTTCCTTTCATGTTCATGCTCATGTTAATAACATAGCACCCATCATCAATATTCATGAGTTTCTTACATATTTAATACATAACAATGGAATATGATGCTATGTTTTCATCAATAAGATACTAACAATGTACATTTAGCAATAATCAATGGGAAGTATTTGAAATCATAATATTACTCATGTATTACTTCAAGAACATGACAATTTACAGTCCAAGCGTACGAATACTTGTTTGGGACGATGTTTATCAGTCCTATGCGGTCAATAAACCAATAGTTCAGTTACTATTTCTATACAAGGTGAAATTTACCCCTATACATGTAGAACAACTAAAGGAGAAGAAAACTTACACCCTTAGGAAGCTCTTGGGATGGAGAACTAAGTTCTAACCTCAAAATGATGAAAGGAATGAAGAAGGAAGCTTTTGGGAGAAAGAAATCTTGTTTCCCTCGAGTTCTTGCTAGTAAAGTGGAGAAGAAATGGTTGGAATGACTTAGAAATTCGATACTTATCTTTTCTCATGCAAGGCGGCGCTCGGGCGGTCATTTTCTACCGTCCGGGCGCGGAAAGTTCTGTAAAATTGCTAGGCTTGAAATGCACCGGCGCTCGGGCGGTAATTTTCTACCGCTCGAGCGCCACCTGTTCTGTCTCTGCGCACTACATTGTCAAAGATCGCTCCAGAAACGGCTTTTCCGTTCATAATCTGAAAAAATGGTAAACATGAAAGTTGTAGCCCTATGTCTTGGCTTAAATCTCCAATTGGTTTCAGGTCATTTGGAGGTCTGAGGAAAACGTTATGCTCATTCTCCTAACATGTGTCAGTGAGAGAATGACGGTATACACGAAACACTTCGGGGCACTTTTGGCTTGTCTTCCACAATGATTTGGACAAAACCCAAAACATGAAAGTTGTTGCATTATATCTTAACTTTCTAATGGTTATAGCCTCACTCAATTTGGATCAATATGCAAATCATTATGCTAAAACTCGTAAAAACTACCACAATTTCATCTCATTTCCTATCAACTTCATCACACTACCTCTACCTACACATCTTACTATAACTATTTAGACGTAGTTTCATTCTCAATACACCATGAACAATATAAAAGTCATGTTCTATCTCAATATTGATACCTCAATCAAAATGTAAAACATAATGAGCTAAATAACTATCTATAATGACATAAACGTATTACTAATCATTTGTACGAGTAACCGGGCATTACAATTCTCCCCTCCTTCAAAGAATTTCGTCCTCGAAATTTGGCATACCATATAGTTCAGGATATCTCTGTTGGATCTCGTCTTCTCGCTCCCAAGTTGCTTCTTCAATTGTGTGATTACGCCATAACAGTTTCACTAAGGGTATTTCCTTGCCTCGTAACACTTTTGATTTCCTATCGAGGATTTGTACCGGTCGTTCTTCATATGAGAGATTCGATGCAAGCTCCAACGGTTCATAATGAAGAACATGAGAAGAATTAGCTAAATACTTTCGTAGCATGGAAACGTGAAAAACATTATGAACGTTTGACAAGTTTGGTGGGAAAGCAACTCGGTAGGCTTTGTCTCCTATTCTTTCCAAGATTTCAAATGGGCCAATTTATCTTGGACTCAATTTTCCTTTCTTACCAAAACGTAATATGCCCTTCAATGGTGATATCTTTACAAATACATGGTCACCGACCTGAAATTCCAATCGTCGACGTCGCACATCAGCATAGCTTTTCTGTCGACTCTGGGCGGTGTGCATTCTTTCTCTGATCTTGGTCACCAATTCGGCTGTCTGTTGTACCAATTCAGGGCCTAATAACTTTCTTTCTCCAACTTCATCCCAATGTACTGAGATCGACATTTTCTACCATATAATGCAGTATATGGTGTCATTCCAATGCTTGACTGATAGCTATTGTTGTAGGTAAATTCAGCCAACGGTAGTTTACTGTCCCAACTGCCTGGAAAATCAATAGTACAGGCCCTCAACATATCTTCTAAGATCTGATTTACTCGTTCTGATTGTCCATCAGTTTGAGGGTGAAATGCTATACTGAATGCCAATCGAGTTCCCATAGCATGATGTAAACTCTTCCAGAATGCAGACGTAAATTTGGGATCTCTATCAGATACAATGGACACTGGGATGCCATGAAGCCTCACTATCTCCTTGATGTATTCTTCAGCATATTGATTCATCGTGTATGTGGTCTTCACCGGAAGAAAGTGAGCTGATTTCGTAAGTCGATCCACAATAACCCATATAGCATTGAATCCTCTTTGTGTTCTTGGCAAACCAAGGATGAAATCCATTGTGATATGTTCCCATTTCCACTCAGGAATGGGTAGCGATTTCAGGAGCCCTGCTGGTCTTTGGTGTTCAATCTTGACCTGTTGACATGTTAGACATTGTGCAACAAATTGAGCAATGTCCTTTTTCATACCTGGCCACCAAAATAATGGTTTCAAATCCTTGTACATTTTCGTGCCTCCTGGATGGATCGAATAGGGAGTGGCATGAGCATCAATAAGAATGTCGGTTCTGATCGTTCCTTGTTTTGGCACACATAGTCTCCTTTGATATGTCCATATTCCTTCCCCATTCAATTCAAAGTTTGAATGTCCTTTCTCTTCATCTAGCTGTCTCAATTGCTGTAATTCATTATCTGAACTTTGTTCGACCTTAATCCTATCTGTAAGTGTTGGTCGAACCATGAGGGATGATAACTGGATTGCAGTGCCCTTTGGCATAACATCAATCTTCAAGTTCTGTAAATCCCATAAATTTGTTCTTGTACTTGCATTGCGGATATAGAACTTGATTTTCGACTTAACGCATCTGCAACAACATTGTCTTTACCTGGATGATAATTAATAACACAATCATAATCTTTCACTAATTCCTCCCAACGTCGTTGTCTCATATTCAGTTTTTTTTGCGTGAATAAATATTTCAAACTCTTGTGGTCCGTGTAAATTTCACACCATTCACCATACAGATAATGGCGCCATATTTTCAACGCAAATACCACTGCTGCCAGTTCTAAATCATGTATAGGATAGTTCTTTTCATATTCTTTCAACTGTCTTGAGGCATAAGCAATGACCTTCCCATGCTGCATTAAAACTGCTCCTAATCCTTGTTTCGAAGCATCACTGTATACCACAAAATCTCATGATCCTTCTGGAATAGCAAGGACTGGTGCTGATGTCAGTTTTGCCTTTAACTCTTGGAAACTGCGATCACATGCTTCGTCCCATACAAATTTCACATTCTTTCGAGTTAAAGCAGTCAAAGGCAATGCTATCTTAGAAAATCCCGATATAAACCGACGGTAATAACCAGCTAGCCCAAGGAAACTACGTACCTCGGTAACAGTGGTAGGTCGTAGCCAGTTATTGACAGCTTCAATTTTACTTGGATCCACTGATATGCCTTCTTTTGAAATGATATGACCCAAGAATGCTACTTGTTCAAGCCAAAATTCGCATTTCTTCCATTTAGCATATAAATGTTTATCTTTCAAAGTCTGCAAAACTAATTGCAAATGTTCTCGATGCTCCTCTGTAGTTCGTGAGTAGACGAGAATATCATCTATAAATACAATCACGAACTTGTCTAAAAATGGCTTGAAAATTCTGTTCATTAAATCCATAAAAGCAGCTGGTGCATTCGTTAGTCCAAATGGCATTACAAGAAATTCATAATGCCCGTACCTGGTTCGGAAGGCAGTCTTTGAGATATCATCTGATTTAACTTTTAATTGATGATAGCCTGATCGTAAATCAATCTTCGAAAAGATGGCAGCTCCTTGTAATTGATCAAACAAATCATCAATTCTGGGGAGTGGATACTTATTTTTGATTGTCACTTTGTTCAACTCCCGATAATCAATACATAGACGGAGGGTACCGTCTTTCTTCTTCACAAATAAAACAGGTGCACCCCACGGTGAAAAGCTCGGTCTAATAAACCCTTTATCAAGCAACTCCTGTAACTGTTCTTTCAATTCTTTCATTTCTGTAGGAGCTAATCGATAAGGAGCTTTTGAGATCGGATGAGTTCCTGTCACAACATCAATTACAAATTCGATCTCTCTATCTGGGGGTAAGCCTGTTACATCATCAGGAAATACCTCTGGAAACTCACAAACAACATCTGTATCTTTTAATTCACGAACAGGTGGGTCAATAGTTAACACAGATGCTAAATATCCTTGACACCCCTTCTGTAGTAATTTACAAGCCTTCATACAAGAGATTATCCGAAGAGGTAAGGATATACCTGCACTTGCTACTGTGAATGGTTCAGCTCCTATCGGCGCAAATTTGATCATCTTTATGCCACAGTCAATAGTAACTCTGTACTTCGAGAGCCAATCCATTCCCAATATCACATCAAAATCCGTCATCCTCAAAACTATCAAATCAGCATACATCTGATGGCCTTGGACATATATTGGACACCCTCTCACAATCTGATCTGTCTGTAATTCTTGCCCGGAAGGTAAGGCTATGGCGAGTTGTGCCTCTGTTGTACTTGCTGTAATGCCCAGTCTCCTTACAAACGATTCCGAAATAAAGGAATGCGTGGCTCCTGAATCTAGTAAAACAATAGCAGTAATACCAGAAATCAAGAACATACCAGTGATCATCGATGTATCCGCATCCACTTCCTCTTTAGTCATGGAGAAAAGGCGTCCCTGTACTTTCTCAGAACTTCCTGGACAATTCCTGGCGAGATGCCCTGGCTTTTTGCAACGATAACAAACATTGGAACCTTGCATACATTCCCCGCCATGAAGTTTGCCACATTTAGGACAAGGTGGTCTGTCCTGTTCTTTACGAGGAGGGGGACCCTTGCCACGGGGTTCCTCTGGTCTAGTACCCCTGCTATCAGTCTTTTTGCCTTGTCCCGTTCCTTGGCTCTTCTGAAAGTACTGCTGCCTTCGTTGTTGCCTGTCCCTGTCAATGTCATGTTCATCTTGTTCTGCCATAAGTGCTCTTTCTACTATCTCCCCGTATGTAGCAACTTTCGACATCCGTACATCTCTTTTAATTTCAGAGCGAAGTCCCCGCATGAAGTGTTCGCCCTTACTTGTGTCATCTTGTGCAATATACGGTACATATTGGACTCCAGCCTCAAATTGTTGTATGTATTCTGTCATTGACATGGTTCCTTGCTTCAGGTTAAGGAAATCGCTGGCTTTCTTGGCTCGTACATCTTTACTGAAATACTTGTTGTAAAATACGGTTTTGAAAGTTTCCCATGTCAATGGTCCAACCGGTAATGCCCCCACCATATTCTTGCATGTTTTGTTAACAAAAAGACGGCACAAGTTACTTTGTCAACATCTTCCATATGAAGGTAGGAGAAGATGGACTCCAATGACTTAATCCACTCTTCTGCTACTGCTGGATCGGTGTTTCCCATGAATTCAGGAGGATTCAGACGTCGAAAACGATCATACACATCAGTTTGAACAGGCCCTTGTCTGGGGATCATGGCTTGTGCATGTGCCTGCTCATGTGTAGTCCGTTGCATCTCCAGTAATTGTTGTATCTGTTCCCCATGGACTTTCGCTTGTTGTTGGAGCAACTGAGCAAAATCATCTATAGGTCGTGGTACACTGCCCTCACCTTCGACCGCTAGGGCTTTGCCCTTAGATGACTCTCCTTCATGTACCTTACGTTTAGGTGGCATCGTCGCTTATCTTAACCTACATATAGATCACATAGACACATAACTTAGCATAAACTATGGGATACAAAGATACTTACTTACCGAGTTCTCCATGTGGATGAAGTGCAGTGTCTTCCCTGTCGAAGAACCGCGGGCTCTGATACCAACTAAAATGTCACACCCTTACTCTATACTTAGCATAATTACCATAATCAAAATAAGGTTTGACTGATATAACTGTAGTATGAAGCAAATCAAACAAGGGGCATCACTTTGACGGTTTATAAAAATTTTGGCATGAGGTCCCTACATTCTTGTAAAACCAAAACCTCAACTCAAGCATCAACATCAACACATATATATAATCGTATTCTTACATACAAACATATTATGTATCATCATACACCTAGACATAAATATTGTAGAACTTGTTTCAAACCCTGACATATTTTCATACAATACATATGCGGAAGCTATACAATAAGAAGTCCCGGTTCTTGTCGAGGTAAGGCACGTCACAAGCATCCATTGGCGAACCGGCATCCTACGTCTCTTCACTACCTGATCCTGTAATACATGAGCTACGTGAGTTTATAAAACTCAATAAGTTGGCACTTGTACGTAACAATATGCGTCGAAGGAACATACATATCAAGTCGTGACAACAATGAATATTTAAACCATGTCATATCATATCATATATTCATGTTCAT
>NC_133321.1:5365456-5389742 GCF_012295235.1 Primulina huaijiensis
CACAATGATTTGGACAAAACCCAAAACATGAAAGTTGTTGCATTATATCTTAGCTTTCTAATGGTTATAGCCTCACTCAATTTGGATCAATATGAAAATCATTATGCTAAAACTCGTAAAAACTACCACAATTTCATCTCATTTCCTATCAACTTCATAACACTACTTCTACCTACACATCTTACTATAACTATTTAGACATATTTTCATTCTCAATACACCATGAACAATATAAAAGTCATGTTCAATCTCAATATTGATACCTCAATCAAAATGTAAAACATAATGAGCTAAATAACTATCTATAATGACATAAACGTATTACTAATCATTTGTACGAGTAACCGGGCATTACACTGGTTGTCCTACTATTTCATGTATTATTGGAGAACGAAAGATTAAAAAAGCCTTGCTTGATCTTGGAGCTAGTGTGAATTTACTTCCTTATTCAGTTTATCAAGAACTCAATCTAGGTGAGTTAAAACCTACTTCGGTAACACTTTTACTTGCCGATAGATCTGTTAAAGTGCCAAGAGGTATGGTAGAAGACGTGTTGGTCAAAGTTGATAACTTTGTATATCCTGTCGATTTCATAGTTTTAGATACACAACCTATCGAAGCTTGTAATGCAATTCCTGTAATTTTGGGTCGTCCATTTTTAGCAACTTCTAATGCTCTTATAAATTGCAAGAATGGAATAATGAAGTTGTCATTTGGTAACATGACCTTGGAGCTTAATGTTTTTAATCTTTGTAAGCAACCACATGAAAAAGGAGATGAAAGTGAAGATGAAAATATATTGAAACTTTTGTGGAAGAAAACATTCAAGAAGGGAGTACTCGTGACCAATTAGATATTTGTTTAATTGATACTGTTAAAAAAAATATGGAAATTGATCTTGATAATTTTATCAGGTATGACTCGTTACCAGGATCAGAGAAAGAATTTGAGGCAAAATATGAGAACAAAGATGAACCACCCATATTGGAGTTAAAACCTTTGCCAAAAGAATTGAAGTATGCCTTTCTTGGAGAAGATGAAACATATCCGGTGGTAATGTCTTCCAAACTAGCAAGTGATCAAGAAGGTAAATTAGTTGATATGCTTAAAAGACATAAAAATGCAATTGGTTGGACACTAAAAGATCTTAAGGGCATTAATCCACTAATTTGCACTCACAAAATTCACTTAGAAGAAAATGCTAAAACATCTCAACAACCACAAAGGAGATTAAATCCGCACATGAAAGATGTTGTGAAAACTGAAGTTCTCAAACTACTTGATGTTGGAATTATCTATCCTATTTCCGATAGTAAGTGGGTAAGTCCAACACAAGTAATTCAAAAAAATCTGGCATCACAGTGATAAAAAATGAAAAAGGTGAATTGTTAACAAGTCGAGTCCCATCTAGTTGGCGTATGTGTATTGATTACAGAAAATTAAATGATGCCACTAGAAAAGATCATTTTCCATTACCATTTTTGGATCAAATTTTAGAAAGAGTGGCAGTTCATCCCTGCTACTGTTTTCTTGATGGATATTCAGGTTATTATCAAATTCTCATTGCACTTGAAGATCAAGAAAAAACTACATTCACATGTCCTTTTGGAACATTTGCATTCAGAAGGATGCCATTTGGTTTATGCAATGCCCCAGCAACATTTCAAAGATGTATGCTAAGCAGTTTTAGCGACATGGTTGAAAATTGTTTGGAGATTTTCATAGATGATTTAACTATTTTTGGGAGTACATTTGATAATTGTCTTGAAAATTTAGAAAAAGTTTTAAAAAGATGTGAGGAAAAAGGTCTTATTTTAAATTAGAAAAATATCATTACATGATTAATTCTGGGATTGTTTTGAGACATATTGTGTCATCTCATGGAATTGAAGTTAATAAAGCAAAAGTTGATGTCATTGCCAATTTACCCCCTCCAAAAACCATTAAAGAAATTCGTTCATTTTTTGGACATGCTGGATTTTATAGGAGGTTTATAAAGGACTTTAGTTTAATTTGTAAATCCATTTGTAACCTCTTAACAAAAGACACTGTATTTGAGTGGACTCAAGAATGCCAAAATGCTTTTGATAAAATCACTCGACATTTAACATCAGCTCCTATCATGCAACCTCCTGATTGATCTTTACCATTTGAAATCATGTACGATGCGAGTGATTATGCAGTCGGTGCAGTATTGGGTCAAAGAAGAAACGGTAAGCCTTATGTGATATATTATGCAAGTAGAACTTTAAACAATGCTCAAATGAATTATTCCACAACTGAAAAAGAACTACTTGCAGTAATATTTGCCTTAGATAAATTTCGTTCTTATTTGATTGGATCAACGACTATTGTGTCTACAGATCATTCTGCTATTAGATATTTGTTGACAAAACAGGATGCAAAGCCACGACTGATATGATGGATTTTGTTGCTCCAAGAATTTGACATTGTGATCAAAGATAAAAAAAAAGGAACCGAGAATGTTGTAGCCGATCATTTATCGAGACTGGTAACAGGATCATCTTATGAAATGACACCAATTAACGATAATTTTCCTGATGAATATCTATTTTCAGTTACTACTACTCCTTGGTTTGCTAACATAGTAAATTTTCTTGTGACAGGAAAAATGCCACCGCAATGGAGTTCTCAAGATAAAAGAAAATTTTTGAATGAGGTAAAAAAAACTTTTATTATGATGATCCGTATCTGTTCAAGTATTGTCCAGATCAAATTTTTCGGCGTTGCATACCCGACAATGAGGTAAGTAGTGTCATTAAATTTTGTCATTCAGAAGCATGCGGAGGACATTTTTAGTTGCAGTTGATTATGTTTCCAAATGGATACAGGCAAATTTTTAATAGAAAATATTTTTAGTAGATTTGGAATTCCTCGAGCCATGATAAGTGATGAGGGAACTCACTTTGTTAATAAACCATTTGCTTCGTTGATGAAAAAATATGGTATTACTCACAAAGTAACTACTCCTTATCATCCTCAAACAAATGGACAAGTTGAATTAGCTAATAGGGAGATAAAGCAAATTTTGGAAAAAACTGTTAACCCAAATAGAAAAGATTGGTCTCTGCGACTTAATGATGCACTTTGGGCATATCGAACAGCTTTTAAAACATCATTGAATATGTCTCCCTATAGGTTGGTTTACGGAAAACATTGTCATTTGCCTGTGAAATTGGAACATAAAGCTTATTGGGCGATCAAAACTTTTAATTCAAGCATGGATGAAGCCAAAAAATTGCAACTTAATGAACTTGATGAACTCAGAAATGACGCGTATGAGAATTCAAGGATTTATAAAGCAAAAATCAAATCATTTCATGATAAAACAATTCTTAGAAAATCTTTTGAGATTGGTAAAAAAGTTTTGCTTTATAATTCGCGACTTCACATATTCCCAGGAAAATTACGATCAAGATGGACAGGTCCATATGTTGTAAAACATGTGTATCCTTATGGAGCTGTGGACATTGAAAATCCTAAAAATGGTGATGTTTTTAAAGTAAATGGACAAAGGCTTAAACCATTTTTAGAAAATGAAATTTTTCAAGAAGAGTTTATTTCCCTTTCCGATCCTTGATTTTTTTTGTGTTGCATTTAATTTTGTTTGTTTTTATTTCAGGTTTCCTTAATCTTTTTATTTTCCCGGTTAAATGGCGGATAACGGTACTCCGTGACTCTCATAGTCGGTTTAATCAGTTTCCCATAATTGCTGATACGAAAAAAAAAAAAAATCATTTCTTTTCTTTTCAAAATGGATGAAATTCTCTCAAAAATTTGTAAATATTTTCCCTCTGTTTCTGAAAATGTTCTAAGAAAAATTTATGCAGGTAGGTGTGAAAGATTGAGATTGTTAATGCGAAAAGGAATTCCAGAAGATATTCGTCTTGTAATAAAAGCTAAGGTCCGATTAGAAGGAGAATTTCAACAGTCATTACTCATTCGTTATATGCCTGGATTAGGAAAAAGTACTTATGCGAAAAAACGAAGGGCCAAAGTTTAGGGGTTTGTCATAAATGTGCAAGATGGACTTGTAACAAATGATGCAGATCTTTGGGATATGTTTCCAATAACAGAGAAGATAAAATTGGTTTCATTAAAAATGGGCTGAGTAAGGAGTCTTTAGATAACAACTTATTGACTCTTGAGACGCATTCTAGTGGACACGTGCATATTGAACTTCTCCGTTTTTGGAAACAATTCCAAGACGAGCGTCATTTTAATAGTCTTGGGAATCCGACTAAAAAAGACTTTGTTTGCCAATTTATAAGAAAATTGGATGGGAAGCATATCCTCGACTCATTGAAGGCGTTGAAGCCGTTTCTGGACGTAAAACCAGAGGAAAATTGTGAGCCACAATCACACTACTGTTTATATGCATTTGTGTTATTATTGTTTTTACTGTTTATTATGTTTACAACTGTGACCCATAGTTTTGTCATGATAACATATAACCCCTATAAAATCTCTCATCTTTCTCTCTATTTTCGCAGACCAAAAAGAAAGTAAAAACATGGCTGGATCCTCTGCACAAAAATTGAAAAATATTTTTGTATTTTGTGGGTCGAGTCCTGGAAAAAATGAAGTGTTTGTAGAAGCAGCAAATAATCTTGGAAAGATATTGGCTGAGAGAAAAATTCACTTGGTATATGGGGGAGGTAATATTGAGTTAATGGGATCTGTTTCAACATCTGCACATCTTGGAGGTAGTCAGGTTTTGGGTATTATTCCTACAGCTTTAGCTGAAAGAAATATTACAGGTGTTACGATTGGGGAGGAATTAAAAGTTTCTTCAATGTATGAAAGAATCACCAAAATGATTGAAAATTCTGATGCTTTTATCACATTACCAGGTGATTTTGGTACATTAGAAGAAATTTTTCACACTGTTTATTGGGCACAACTTAATATCCATAATAAACCTGTGGGCTTTTTGAATATCAATAATTATTATGACAGTTTGTTAACATTTCTTGATAAAGCTGTGGAACAGAATTTCATTTCAGAAAATTTACGAAGGATGCTCATCTCTGCTTCGACTGCCAACCAATTAATTGATGATTTGGAAGCTTTTGTTCATAAACCTGATCCGATGATAGCAAAGATCAATTGGTCGCAATCAAGCAGTAAGAAAAGAAAGTTGGATCATTGATTCAAAAGTCGTGGATTGGTTTGCGTTTGTTATCTTCAATAAAATTCAAGGTGATATCTCTTTCATTATGTACTCTTTATTAATAGTTATTTTGACATTAGGGACAATGTCATATTCTGTTTGGGGGGAGAACAAATTTATAAAAAAAATATTAATAAAAAATAATTAAAAAAATATATTATTTTAAAATAAAACCATGTTTATTGTTTGTATCTTAGTAATTTTTGCAAAAATATCATACATTACATGTTTGAAAGGTTTAAATTAGAACATGTATTAATCTATTTAAGGATGTTTAAATTTTTATTTGAAAAAATGTCAATTTTAATATTCTGATCAATATAAAAATATGATTTATGAAATCTTTTTTAGTGATTAACCATTGTGATAAAATCAGGTATTAAAGTATATGGCCCAAGATATACCTTATAAGAGTGCCTAAAATTTTAAACTCACACATATTTTGTGAGTGAGTGGAGAGGACTGAGAAAACAGCTTTCGAGCCTTTATTGATCATGAGAGAGGCTATCTATTGTTTAGATATTGAGTTCTTATTTTGAAAAAAAAAATATTATAGTTCCTGAAGAAAAAAAAGAGAAAAAAAAAAACAAAAAGAAAGATGTTGAAGATCTATGTAATTTTTAAGTTATATGCTACGACCCATTTATCTCTCATAAAAGAAAAAAAAAGAAAGAGAGAAATTTATTGTACAAATTAAATAAATATGTGGTCAAGAAGCATAAACTTAGTCTGATTCCATGATGTTATGAAAACAAAAAAAAAAGATCAGGAAAAAATATATAATAAGAACAACTAGATTTTGAATCAATGGATTTCCTATCTTTTGATTAGTTTGGTTCGTTTGTCTGTCTGCATTCTGTAAATCATTTTCCTGAGTATTTATCTGTATTCCAACTCCATGAGAGAAATCGTTCCCATAAATTGAAAAATTTATTAACCCGTGAGGATATGGAGTTGAGACTCTTACTAGGAATTTCTGAAGGCCATGTACATTTAACTACCTGAAAATAAGCTTTGAATTGATCAGCTCAGATTATTTCATAAATTATAATTATGATGATCTTGATATAACTTTGACAGTTTTCAAATTTAATTTAAACACTTGGATAATTCCGATTACATTTCTATTTAAATTAATCAATATGTTTTGTATTGCTATTAACGCTTAAATTGATAGGGACTAGCAATAAGCTGGTTGGGGTATGTGATAAATATAAAAATTGTACATTAATTAAATATATTAATTGTACATTAATTAAATATATTATAATATAAATTTATAGTTTTTGTTTTATTAAATGTTTAAATATTATATGTTTTATAATAAATTGTATAAAAAATAAGTTGTTGTGTAATTATAAGTTTTTACTATTTTTACAGGTTCGATAAAACAAGAATAAACTTGGCGTTGCAAATGGGATTAAGATGATTCTTGGACTTGTAGAAAGTTGATGATAATATCTACAATATTGGTGACAAGCATGAGATAAAAATCTTCTCACAATTGGGATCAAATTAAGCAACAAACAAAGTTACCAAAGGAGTGGCCGTTTTACCATACTCTAGTAATTTGACCATATCTCTCAAACTACTTGGTCAAATGGTTAAAAAAAAATACCAAAATTCAAACAACTCAATTATCCACATGTTTTATTTTATGTAGAGAAGCAAAATTGGATGGGAAGATTTTCAAAAGTGATGTGTATTAAAATATAATTTCTTGGAACACCAATGAAGATTTATGTGTAAAAAATAATATTTTATTTGTGGTTGTCTCCCCAAATTTGGCTATAAATAGGGGTGCATTGTAATGAATTGAGATATCTCTCATTCTATGAACAAATCTTTGGGTTCATAATATTTCTCTCTTTATTTTTCCTTTATTTCATCATTTAAAAATAATTAGCATGTTAATTTCATATTCAAAGTTTTATAGTTTGAATAATGAGTAGCTAACTTCTCAAGGTTGAGATAAAAAGGTGAAGCTCTTGGTATGATAATAAGGTTATTAAAAGGTAATAATCTATGTTTTATATTATTTAATCATTATTTATTGTTTATGTTATATTTATTTCTTTAAGCATTTTTATACTCTACTTATAAGTGGGAGTTTTGATTTATTGTTGCTATATGTTACACTAAATTCTTGGTACCATTTAAATGTTTGTTTGGTTTTACCAACCATTTAAAGTGGATGCCTTGATTTATTATATATCAATATATCATATTATTAATTTCTTGGTACCATTTAAATGTTAGTTTGGTTTTACCAACCATTTAAAGTGGGAACCTTGATTTAGTGTTTACAAATATATATAGCACAATAAATACTTGACAACATTTATAAGTTTTGATATATATTTTATACTTATAAGAAAATAGTATATAACATAATATAAATATGATTATTTAATATATTGGAACCATTTTATTAAGTGGATTTCAATAATGTTCATTAATGTTAACTTTATTAAAATATCAAGAGTGGATCCTCTAATCTCAACTACTTAAATTAAAATTTGAACAATTAAAAATTACCAATTAAAGATTCAAATAATTAAAACAAAAACAAAAACAAAAACAAAAACAAAAAGACATTGTAGTGGACTTGTAATTACCGTAGCTTCCCTGTGGATACGATATCGGACTCACCGAATTATGCTACTTGCGGACAACCTGCTATTGGGAGTGCAACAATCAAAGTCACAACAATGTAGCTTCTTATCTCTGTTTATTGAGTCTTCACTGATCCTCTCTTTATATAGGCGGGAAAACTGATCGTACAGTGAGACTCAATTATTGTATCCGTGCCATCTTGAATTTGTTTCTTGGACTTTGTGTCTCGACTTTCCGACTGTCCTTCTGAAACTTTTTTGTCTTTAATGCTCTGATGCAACGTCCATTATTGTCCTTTGACTGAACAATTACTTTTTCTCTTTGTGTATAGCTAGAATCCATTGAATGAGTTTGTCTTCATCTACAACTGAAAGATTCTTAACTGACGCTCCGAACTAGTCAGCTGAACTGATCTTTAGTTGGGCTGATGAAATCAGTTGAACTGATTTCACTCTCCTCCAGTTGAACTGATCAGCTAGACTTCTTCATCAATTGAACACTCCTTCAGCTAAGCATGCTTTTGAGGTTCTTCTGCTGATCCACCTATCAACTGGACGATCAGCTGAACTGCTCATTTGACATATCAGTTCGCATGATTCAGTTTGTGCGAATAGTTGGGTCTTCAGTTTGCGATGTAAACAGCTCGTGGCTGATCCTAGCTTCTGCACATTAAGGTAGATTATTAGTGACAAAAAATAACAAGTTTATTTAACATCAAAATCAAGATTGCGAACTTGAAAAGTTCCAACAGTTTTACAACTATTGTCCCACCACGTCACTTCCGCAACGTTGTCGGATTCCGGAGATTGATTTCAATGAAAAAATTAGTCAATTTTTTTAGTGAAATCGAGACAAAGGGCTTAGTTTTCAATCGTAGACTTGATTAAACGATTAAACACTAGTAGAATTTCCTTAATTTACTTCGCATATTCAATGAAGTCATAGGAAGATAATTGGCGAAGTAGACGCACATTAAGTAATAGGATACCATTTTACTTCGCATTATAACTGAAGTCGTATCCAAGAAATCAGCAAAGTATTTGGTAGGTGTAATGAGGGAAAACCGGTACAAATATTGCTACGGTTTATATCAA
The DNA here is from genome assembly GCF_012295235.1 of Primulina huaijiensis. Classification (NCBI taxonomy): domain Eukaryota; kingdom Viridiplantae; phylum Streptophyta; class Magnoliopsida; order Lamiales; family Gesneriaceae; genus Primulina; species Primulina huaijiensis. The sequence goes on from NC_133321.1 coordinate 5,374,361, forward strand.
AAACCGTCGCTAATTAGCAACGGTTAAGAGATATAAACAGTCGCCACTTACAGATTTGATATAAACGATCGCTAATTAGTGACGGTTATTGATATAAACCATCGCTAATTTGGGACGGTTTTTGAGACACACCGTCGCTAAATAGCGACGGTGTAAAACATGTCGCTAATTAGCTATAGTTTTAAAACCGTCACTAATTTTATTTATATATAAATAAAAATTTATTTTATAATTAATTAAAAAAATTTAATTTTATAATTATTTTTAGATAGATGCTAAAAAAATTCATGATTCCAAAGAATCAAAAATTTACCTGGAATAGAAGCTAAAAAAACTTACCGCAAATCAAAAATAAAATCGCCCAAAGAGAAATTTATGACAGATGTGAAATGGTGTGGAGGAAAATGGACCGAATGGAGGGATATTTATAGAAAATTTGCGAGCGACGGGTTGTGGACAAACTATCGCAATTTGCGACGGTTTATTGAAACAGTCGCTATTTTTAGCGACAATTTTATTAAAACCGTCGTAATTAGCGACGGGTTGAATAAAACCGTCGCTAATTATAGCGAGTATTAATAAACTGTCGCGAAATATAGTGACGGTTTTAATAAACAGCGACGGTTTTATTTAACCCATCGCTAAATATGGTTTTATACAACCGTCGCTAAGTGGGACGGTTTTAGTTTTTAATTGCGACGATTTCATCAAAACCGTCTCAAAAGTTTGAGCCTAATTTTTTTGTAGTGATATAACTTCATAGTTTACATTGATTGACGAAGTAAATGTTTTACATAACTTCACATGTTTTGTATTTTAGTAAAGTAATTGATGCGAACGACTTCGTTGTTATGGAACTATGATGAAGTAATTATATTCTATAATTTCGCCATAATTTTTATTTGTTGAAGTATTTGGTATTTTGTTACTTCACAATTTACATTTATTGACGATGTAGTCGATTTGAAATACTTCATTTTTTTTATTATAGTGAAGTAATTAATAAAGAATGACTTCACAATTATTGAGTTGTATTAAAAGTTGACTATTGGTTCATCTTTTACAAAGTAATTAACTGTCGAAGTAAAATGTTACAAAAAATTAGAAGTGAAGTCCGTGTTTTTTAAATCTTGAAGTAAAAAAATAATGTTTTACTTCGCCGGTGTTATTACCGAAGTTGATTGGTATATACTAATTCATAATTAATAATCGCCGAAGTAACCAGTGACGAAGTAAAAACCAAAAATTCTACTAATGAAAGAATGGTGACTTCCAGTTGATTGTCCATAGGGAGATAAAAGAATATATGTTACCGCCTAAATACTAGGATAGTTGGATCTGAACGTAAATCGCTAAAAGTAAATAATCTAAACACCATGTGAATGAATTTAGAATCATGTCTAAACACCATGTGAATGAATTTAGAATCATACTACCCAAAAAAAAGAGGAAGAAGGGTCACACCAATGTACCAACAAAGATCCATCAACTTTTTATATATATATATATAAATATTTGGCGAAACCAATGCCGAGACCAAGGAGGGCACGACCCAAAATGAGCATGCCCATGTTGTGAGTGAATGCGTTGATCACAACATCGGCGAGGAAGAGGGCACTGAAACCCTAATGGATGTCAAAATAGTAGCCAAATATAATAGAGTAATGCCCATGAACATTATCGATTTTGTAATGTGCAATCTGCAGAATTGATCAGTGCCTGACACATTCAGTTCCTGCTAAATGCCTCACACGACGGGAAATTGACCTTCAATCTCCAGCCGTCGATTTTTTTGTGTTCAGTCCCTGGGTACTTTTTTAGTACCACATTTCCACATGAAGTGTACCACATTTTGTATGACATAGTACCACAATTTTGTGGGTAGGGAGTGAACCCACAGAAATATTTTGATTGGAGATTTTTCACCAACTTCCCTCTCACACGATCAGTTCCTGCTTTTTAGATATAAAATTAAAAAAAAAATTTATTAAATAAGCTCCATTTTTATCTTTTTACTTTGTAATCAAAACATCGCACCTTACAAGCTACAGGAATACAAGATGCAACACTTTTCCACCAATTATTTAAGGATCGGAGTACTTGGTTGAACAAAATAATTTACCCAATTCGCGAATTCTTCTATATTATATATCTTTCTTGTAAAAAATAATTACCTATAATTCCCAATATCGTAGCAGATGAGTAATGACTCAATTTAATTATTCAATTCATTATTGAGACTCAAATTAATTATAAATGCCCAAGTCCACTATACACTCTAAAAAAATCTATAAATAGGAGACGATTCTCATTATTCAAGTAGGAGGATTTTATGCTTAAACTTTTTAGCTCTCAATTAATATCTTAAAATTATTTTCTGACTTGAACGTCGGAGTGTCTACGTCGGGCAAACCCTGACGTCTCTGACGTTTCTCTGTGACGCAAGTGATAACCCACAAAGATTTATCTCCACCAGTTACTTGGACACGTTTACGAGCTAGCTAGAATATCTTTCTACGATTACTTGAATTCGTTTACGAACCTACAAAGTAATTCGGATAATCACAATTTTTAGTTGCATCAGTAGCCAAACATCAAGCCCCTTGTAGCACCAACAATTCAAGCAAGAAGAACTTCACCTGTGAGTTCCCCACCGCAAGTTGCCATAGTACTTCCTAGCTGTCACAAATTTTCAGAAAATTTATTTTTTAAAACTATTCCTAAATATTTATCCTTTCCTTTCAATGAAATATCAAATTGTAATCTGTAGTTTAACAACAGAATCTTATACAGTTATAGATTTTGTTGAATTTTTAAACGCTATCTTTGATGAATTAAGATAGAATAACTTTTTTTTTTTTGAATTTGAGATAATATTTTTAAATTAAAATTTTTTTATGTTAAATAAATTTTTTTTTTTTGTGAATTCGAGATATTATATTAAAATTTAAAACTTCAAGTTTTTTGATAATAATGTCTTTTGTTAGGAGTGATATGATTATTTAATTTAAAATTTTAAAAATTAAGATAAACATAAAAAAAATATATTTTATATATTATGACAAAGACATATGCTAGATATAAATAATATAAAAATTTACTAAAATAGCTTTGATGACATTTTTTTGTTAAAAAAAATTAAATATTTTGTAATTTGAAGAAAAAAGGTCGGTTGATCAAAAAACAAATCATAACGCTAAACTTAATTTTTTTAAGTGTCTCAAATGAATAAGATATATTATATATAGTGTAGATATATTAGCAACAATTACACATAATTTTCACGTATTCACACAATTTCATTATTCGTTAAAAAAAGAACGTAACTATTAAAGAGAGAAAGCTTTGTGATAAAGTAGATAAAAATTGATGAAAAAATGAGAATAAATTGGAGAGAACTACGAAGATGATTAATAAGGTCATATCATCAAAATTAATATCAAACATAATGCAAGGACAAATATGTAAATAAATTTTGGTGTTATATTGACATAACAAAGTAATTATTATAATTTGTTTAAGTATTACATTATATCTAGCAACCATCACACGTGATTTTCACATGTTCATACAATTTAATTATTTGAAAAAAGAGATTTTTTTTAAAAAAAAAAAATATAAGAGAGAAAAAACACGTAAGTTTTAAGATAAAATAGATAGAAGTTGTAAAAATTTGTATGGTTAGTTTAATAAGAATTGATATGGATGAAATTTGAAAAAAAAATCGAAACGTCCACGACTCGTTTTGCTTAAAAAGTAATAGAAATATTTTTTTTACCTTACATTCAATTCGGCCGAAACATACCCACACACTTAAAATATTTTTGACATCATTTTAAAAATAAAACAATCAACTAATATTTTAAAATCAAATAAAATAGTCAAAACATAAAATCATCCAACATTTTACCAACCTAAAAAGCAATATCTAAAATGTATAGCTCATATTATCAACCTCTCAAAAACCACTCAAAGCATAAATAAAAAGTCGTAAAAATCTTTAACATAAATCATCAACGTAAATGCAGAAGACTAGAAGCGATAGTCCTCGGGTTATGTGCACATTCAGTCCAGCAAAGTCAACCATCAAGACCTCCATTATCATTATTATCAAACTCACCTGCATCAATCACACCTAATGAGTCTAAAGACTCAACATATCATAATCTTGATAACAAGTAATACATATACAGAACACATGCAACAGTGAAAATACTTGTACGTAAAATAATATTTTCATGCAGATGCATAAACTTTAAACGTAAACATTTTCATATCTAAATATTCATATTCATATTCATCATAAACATATTCATATTCATTTTCGTTGAATTCAAATCGTTAATTGTGACTTTCGTATTCGTATTGAGCGATGGATCCATCTACATGTAACCACAGTACTGGGCGGCTGGGACATCAGCGACACTCTCACCCGTCAACTGAGCCTTGGCCTTCGTATTAACATATCATCGTATCATGTATTCGTATTAGTCATAATTACTTCACTTCCTTTAACATTTCGTATTTTCATCACTTTATAAAAACATGCATATAAATATCGTTTTCCTTTTAAACCAATCATACAACATGTCTTTTAATGTTCGTCTTAAATCATAAAAATCCATAAACATTTAAAATAAAGATTTTAACACATAAAACAGCATTCAGAGCACTGCCATGACGTTTACTAATTTTTGGGTGCAAGATTACCTTTTTATCTCTAGACGTAAAATTTCCCGTTTTTGACTTTTTATTAATTTCTTTGACTATAAAATATCCCAAATAATTATTTAAGCTTAAATTAAATTTATCACAATTTATTTACATTAAATTCTAGACTTTTCAATTATTCCTTAATTATTCACTTTTAATGCGTTTTAATCCCGATTTGATTCAAACTTTAATATAAAATTTCTAAATTAAAAACTTAGACTTTTTATATTATTTTAGCCCTCGTGAACCACTACTCGACCCCCGTGAGCCATGTTTCGAATTAAACTCAAGGAAGAAAACCCTAATCCCTCGAACCAAGCCTACCCTCGAGCCATTTCGATTTTTTCGTCGAGCCATGTTCGAACCATGCTGGACCAACTTCGAGCCAGACTCCCTATGGACCCTTCTAGACCCTTAGCACCCCAAGAACCTGACCCTAAGCTCTAACCGAAGGCTCACAACAGCACAAGCTCTCGGTCGAGACTCCTAGTTGACATGGACTCCTTGAACTCGCGCCTAGGACCAAGCCGATGGACCAGCCCCTCATGCACCCTCGTAGGACCCTAAGGACTTGACCTAGCCCAGCCCCTCATCCCTCGAGTCCTAGCACGGCTAGGAATCCTTCCCTAACCCCTACGTGACCCTAGCCAGCCCTGGTCCCAGCCGAGACCAATCCAAGCAACAATTCCCATAAACCATGCCCCTTGATCACCCAACATCAATTTTCGGTTCCAGCTTTTGTTCTTCGTGTGGTGCAACGTTTTTGTGGTAACTTAGACACATTAAACTTGTGTAAAACAACCCTAGATCCATACCCTAATCGTGGCAGCCTCTTAAGATCATATTAAACATGATTTTGGATGAAAACACAAGCTTTAAAAATCACATAAGATGCATCTACGAAAATATAACATGATGCAACTTGTTTTTCATGCAAAATGATTTTAAATAAATACTATGGTGTGATGGATGAGTAAAGAGAAGAATATGACGTGTCTTTGCGTGTTTAACGCACGAAATAATGTTGACAATTGAAGAACGACGACGAGGGATCGATGGCTTGAAAACCTTGATAAAATTCGAAGCTTTCCCTTGTTCTTGATGGTGTGTGCCGTGAATTTCAAGTGCAAGGGAGTCTTGTATGCAGCTAGGGTAGGGGAACGTGAGTTATGTTTCAAATGGTGGGGTGAATTGCACTTTAAATAGTAATTAAAATTTTAATGGTAGCTTAGGTCCATTAACAAGGTTAATTAGGCCCATTAAGTTCATTAGTGTATTTAAAAATTATTTTGTTTAGAAAAGTTCGTGAAATTATTAGTCGAGTGGTCAAAACGTTCGTATTTTTGTTAAAAAACCACCGATAAAAATTAAGTCCCGGCGTATAAAATCACCTCAAAACTCCTTATTTTCTAAAATAAGAAAAAGTATCAATCATATTTTAAATAATTAAAAATAATTATTTAATAAAATTATTTTTCATTTTTCAACCATCGGTCTCCGTTCCTCGATCGCAACTCGAATAATCCTTAAAAATATGTTTTAATGCATATAAGTAGAAAACTACTAAAACATCATATAAACATATCACATAATCAATTTAGCAATTTAAATCAATTAATTAACTATTTTCCATATTCCTTAGATTCGCATGCAGTTAGATTACGTCGTCTTAATTTTGGACCTTACAAAAATAGCGAGAGAGATGTTAGAGAAAGTGAGGATGATTTAGTTGCTACCCCCGGACCGAGGATGGGTCCGGCCAACTCTCGGTAGCCTAGACAGTTAGTGGCCCAACGTGCGGTAGAACTAGGCGGTCAGATTCATGACGCAGCACAGCGTAAGGTCGCCTCATACTTGGCTGAACGTTTTAGGAGGTCATCTGAGAGGTCATCCCAACCGACCTCTCACGTCAACAATCTCGTCGATCAGAGAGGTAGCCGACCTCCCATGCCAACCTTTCTCATCCGACATCCCAGGGCCGAGCCGACCTCCCATGTCATGGAATCGGGTCGACTGGAAGTATTGTGGCCGACCTATCGATCCAAGCTCCACGAGGACCCCGATTCTCATTAGGCTCACACCCTGAAGGGCCTCTATTCGGATTTCAACGGGTAGCCCGCATAAATCCAGCCCAAAGAGGTAAAACCCATCAAGATCTAACCAAATCTTTCACAAGATCTAACCAAATCTCAAAAGATTCTGAAAATCTAAATCTACCAAATCAGGACTCTATTCTCCTCCTATAAATATCAGGTTTCGTTCATTGTTTATGCATTCATATATTCACTCATTCTCAGCACATACATTACTCTCTCAGTTTTCTAATCTTTGACTTGAGCGTCGGAGGGGCTACGCTAGAACAACCTTCCGGCCCCTTTCTAACGTTCTTGTTTTTGCCTCCAGATTTCGAAGGTCCGATCCGAGCTCCCAACGTGAAGATACGAACTCCCAGCAATCCGATCCGAGCTCCCAAAGTGAAGATCTGACCTCCCAACAGCCATCTCGGATTTTAGCAACATCAATTGGCGTCGTGTGTGGGAATTTCGAGCAAAGACGTAGACATGTGGGGACAAAGAGGAAGAACGACAGGCCCTAGAGGAGGTGGTCAAAGGAGAAGAATGGCTGATCTTAGTATGGATCAGCTGGCCCAACTAATTAACAGATCTGTGGAAGAGACTCTCCGTCGAAATCAGCCTCCAACACCGCCGCCACAACCACCACCACCACCTCCACCTCCCCCTCCCCCTTCTCTGCCTCCGCCCCCTCCTCCTGGACACCTAGAAGCCATATGGGAATAAATCAGGAGGTTGGGCAGACAAGTGGGAGGCCGACCTCCCACACTGGACATGGAGAGCCCGCTCTCTCCCGAGATATTGAATGAGGACCTCCCCCCTAACTTCCGTCAGCCAATTTTTAAGGATTATGATGGGAGTATTGACCCTGAAGAACACTTGGGGAGGTTCAGTAACGCATCCCTGCTCCACAGATACTCAGATGGGGTAAAATGCCACGTCTTCCTTACCACCTTGGTAGGACCGACTCAGAGGTGATTTGATCTGATGCCACCGCATTCTATTACCAGCTTCCGGGAATTTAGCACCGTCTTCATTAACCAATATGCCACAAGCAAAAAATACTTGAAGATCTCCTTGGGCTTATTCAATTTGAAAAAAAAGTGACTCAGACTCACTGAAGGATTTCATTAGACGCTTCAATAGTGCAGGCTTGGAGGTCCCAGCCGCTGCCACAGAAACTTTGGTAAACGCCTTCACGCAAGGCCTCCGAGGGGGACAATTTTTCAATTCCTTGGTGAAAAAACCCCCTCAAAGCTTTGATGAGCTCCTAAGTCGAGCCAAGAAGTATGTGAACCTCGAGGTTGCGCAGAGGCATAGGTGTGCGGATGTTAGACTGGGAGACAAAGATAAGGGAAAAGAGAAAGTATAGCTAAGAAGGAAAAGGCCTGCAGAAAGAGCAGAAGAACGAGGCCGAGGTCCAGGACCTTTCCCTTATGCCCGATTGGCCATGAGCTTGTAAAGGTCCATGGCAATCTGTGAAGAAAGAAGAAAGTTGGAACGCCCAAAACAAGCAGAAAATGGGCCACGTTTGCCTCCCTCGGATAAGTTTTGTGAGTTCCATCAGGAATACGGTCACATCACGAATGACTGCCAAAGACTGAGGGAAGAGGTGCAAAGAATCATGTAAAGAGACCCTCACATGAAGGGCCTCTTAACCCGACGTGAAGGACATCATCAAGATAACAGGAGAGGCCTGGGACCCCTCTGGGTGAATCAAAGACCACCCGGAGAAAATCGGCCCAACCAAAGGGGCCAAGCAGACCCCCAAAGACAGCAAGGAGCTCAGGTCGAACAGATAGCTAATGACCTGACCCGAGGGATAATACACATGATATCCGGCTGCGCAACCGACGGAGACTCAGGCCGAGCTCGGAAAGCCCATGGTAGGAGATTGGAGAGCCTTGGGTTAGACCTTGGTCCTAAGTCCAATCCAGTTATCATCTTTGCACCAGAGGATCTGAAAGATATTGTGGCACCCCATAACGATGCCTTACTAGTAACCCTCACCGTCGCCAACTATGACGTGGCGAGAATCTTTGTAGACACCGGGAGCTCAGTTAATATTCTTTTCAAAAAGACTCTTGATCAAATGAAGGTAGAAGGCTTCGAGTTTGATCCTATCTCTACACCTTTGTTTGGCTTCACGGGACATGCGGTCCAAACTACTGGAAAAGTCGTGCTTCCATTATCTTTGGGAGCGGGGCCGCATCGCATCACCAAGATGACGTGTTTTAATGTGGTGGATGCCCCTTCTTCGTACAACAGGATATTGGGCCGACCGGCCCTAGCTGACTTCCGAGCTGTGAGCTCCACCTATCATCAAAATCTGAAGTATCCTACGGGGAAACAAGTGGGAGTTGTATATGGGGACCAGAAGTCCTCACGCCGTTGCTATGTAGATGAGGTGAAGGTTGAAGTGAAGATGTCCCAAATTGAGGTGGGGATGATCAGGACTCAACCAAGAATGATATCCAAAAACGAGGTTCAACTCACATCAGAGGAAGAACTGGAGATAGTGGAAATAGGAATCCAGCGAAGCATCAGAGTGGCGGCTGACCTGGATCCAAAAACTAAGCATTATCTGTTGGCCTGTTTAATGGCTAATCCTGATGTATTCGCCTGGTTCTCACAAGAGCTTCGAGGGGTCAGCCCAAGGGTAATGGAACACCGCCTCAATATACTTTCTGAAGCCCGACCAGTCAAACAGAAGAAGAGGCACTTTGGCCCTGAAAAAGACAAGATAATAAAAGAGCAAGTGGACGAGCTTCTTAGAGCAAGGCACATACGGGAGGTCTTTTTCCCAACATGGCTATCAAATGTTGTCCGGGTCCCTAAGAGCTCTGGATAATGGAGAATGTGTGTCAATTTTAAAGATCTGAACAAAGCTTGCCCAAAAGATTATTACCCCTTACCGAGGATCGATCAACTGCTCGACTCAACCACATGTCATCAATATTTATGTGTAATGGATGCTTATAAGAGATACCATCAGATACCACTGGCAGAAGAAAACCAGGATAAAGTAAGCTTCATCATCTCCGAAGGGACATTCTGTTATGTGGTGATGCCTTTCGGGTTAAAAAATGCAGGAGCTACTTATCAAAGGCTCATGGACAAGGTTTTCTCAGCTCAGGTTGGAAGAAATGTGGAGGTGTATGTGGGTGATATTTGAGTGAAGTCCAAGAGCTCCGCTGACCTCATAATGGACCTCCATGAGACCTTTGCTACTCTGAGATCTTACGGTTTGAAGCTGAACCCCCAGAATTGCACCTTCGGGGTCAGGAGCGGAAAGTTTTTGGAATATATGGTAACGGAAAGGGGAATTGAGGCCAACCCCGAGAAAGTAAAGGTCATCCAATCTATGTCACCTCCTGGGAATCTCCAGGAGGTCTAGAAGCTTGCCGGAAGGATCGCAGCTTTATCACGATTCATTTCAAGAGTAGCACATCAAAGTTTACCTTTCTTCCGCGTGCTCAGGAAAGCCAAGAAGTTTGAGTGGGATGAAGAATGTGTGAAGGCATTTGATTATTTGAAGAAGTATTTCGCTGAGCTCCCCATATTAGTGAAGCCATCTGCAGGAGAGCAATTGTATGTTTATCTTTCAGCCACCGAAGCAGCTGTAAGCTCAGTCTTAATCAGGCAGCTAGGCACCGAACAGAGTCCTGTATATTACATCTCTCACGCACTCAAAGGAGCTGAGCTCAGATATATGGTGGTGGAGAAACTTGCCCTAGCTTTGGTCACAACGGCTCGAAGGTTAAGGCCCTACTTTCTCTCTCACCCCATTTTGGTCCTCACTAACAGCCCTCTCGGGAAAATAATGACTCACGTTGACATCTCTTGATGGTTGGTTAAATGGAACACTGAACTAGCAGAGTATGACATTCATTATGGGCCAAGGACCGCGATCAAAGCACGGGATTTGGCCGACTTCCTTGCTGAGACCATACACGTCGAGGTAGAAGATCTTTGGAAAGTGTATGTGGATGGGTCATCCACCAATGAAGGCAGTGGAGTTGGAGTACTATTAATCTCTCCAAAGGGGGATGAAGTAAAGTTGGCGGTAAGATTAGACTTCAGGGCATCTAACAATGAGGCAGAATACGAGGCGGTCTTGGTTGGTTTAAGGGCAGCGCGGTAGGTCAGAGCAGCTCGAGTTCATCTCTTATCTGATTCTCAGTTAGTGGCCAATCAAATGAATGTGTCTTATGATATTAAGAATGAACGATTAATGAAATACACGAAGGCAGCCGAGGCAGCCAAAGAACTCTTTACCGAACTTGTGTTTAAACAGATCCCAAGGGAAGAAAACGAGGGTGCCGACACCCTCGTTAAAATGGCCAGCTCACTTCACAGTTAGAAATCAAGAGATGCGGTAGTCCAAGTGGAACTAAGTCCTTCTTTAGACTCCCCATCTCCCGAACCCGAAGACAATGAATGGCGCGCCGAGTTATTGGGATTCATGAAAAATGGAGAGCTCCCAAGTGATCCGAAAAAGGCATACATGATGAAGCAAATGAGCCTTCGGTTTATACTTGTCGATTGGGTTCTCTACAAGAGATCCCTCTCTCAACCTCTTGTTAAGTGTTTGGGTCCTCAGCAATCCAACTACGTGCTAAGAGAGATTCATGAAGGCTGTTGTGGAAATCAATTGGGATCTTATTTCTGGCCGACTATGCTTATAGATTCCCTCACTCCCGTCGTTTCATGCAACAGTTGCCAATGCCATGCTAAGCTCCAACATCAACCCGCCGCACTGATGAATAGTATTGTGGCAGCCTGCCCATTTGATCAGTGGGGAATTGACATTGTGGGACCTTTTTCCATAGCCCCAGCCCAGAAGAAGTTATTTCTTGTCACCATTGATTATTTTTGGAAATGGGTTGAGGCCGAGGATCTGGCTAAAATCACTGAGAGTGAGGTCCAAAAGTTTCTCTGGAAGAACATTGTTTGCAGGTTTGGGGTCCCAAGGAAGTTGATATCTGACAACGGAAGAAAGTTTCAAGGAAGCCGGATCCAAGCCTGGTGCAAAGAAATGAAGATTCAGCAGTACTTCACTTCTGTGGCCTACCCTCAGTGTAATGGCCAGGTGGAGGTCACCAACAGATCCTTAGTATAAAGCCTCAACACCAGACTTGGGAACGCAAAAGGTAATTGGGTGGAGGAACTCCCCAGCGTGCTCTAGTCATATAGGATAACTCTGAATATTGGCACCGGGGAAACGCCTTCCAGCCTGGTGTATGGTAATGAGGCAGTGCTCCCGGCAGAGATTGGTGAAGAGACCTCCCGCGTAATATTCTATGATGAGCAGAACGATGAGAGGCGGGCAGCAGACTTAGACTTTTTGGAAGAAAAGAGAGAAGCTGCAACCGTCAGAATGGAGGCTTACAAGAGACGTATAGCCCAGTCCTACAATAAGAAGGTCATTCAGAGGAGCTTCCAAGTTGGGGACTTAGTTTGGAAGAAGGTTCAAGATGTGGATGTGGGAGAGCTAGATCCAATATGGGAAGGACCATTCAAAGTGGTAGAAAAGCTCAGCTCGGGTGCCTATTACTTAGAAGATCTGGCAGGGAAGAAATTGAAGAGGCCATGGAATGCTTATCACCTCCGCAAATATTATACTTAGATAATGTTATACCTATAATTTCTTTTATTTTGTCAGTTACTTTTGTAGTGAGGACCTAAGGTTTTAATGTTATATGCAGTTATATTAATAAAATTACACGTTTTTATTATATATTATTGAAGGGAAGGGTTTTCACCCGATCTCAGTTCAGGAGCCTCAGAGCTCACTTCATATTGGGGACGTCAAGTTTATAAGGGTTTTCACCCTAACGCAGTTCAGGAGCCTCTGAGCTCACCTCATCTTGGTTACACCAAGTTTACAAGGGTTTTCACCCTGTCTCAGTTCAGAAGCGTTCAGAGCACTGCCATGGCGTTTACTAATTTTCAGGTGTAAAATGACCTTTTTACCCCTAGACGAAATTTCTCGGTTTTGACTTTTTCTTGATTTCATTGACTCTAACATGTCCTAAATAATTATTTAAGCCTAAATTAAAATTTTCATAATTTTATTTAGCTTAAATACTAGACTTTTTAATTAATTCGTAATTAATCGTTTTGTTTTTAATTAATTCGTAATTAATCGTTTTGAAAGCGTTTTAATTACGAAAAATTCCAAACTTTAATATAAAATTCTTAAATTCAAAACTTAGACTTTTTATATTATTTTAGCCCTCGCGAATCACGACTCAACCCCCGTGAACCATGTTTCGATTATTTTTAACTTTAAAAACCCTAACTTGACCTATGATTGAACCCCTCGAGCCATGGTGCGAATTTCTCGAGCCACCCTCGAGCCATGGGGGACCAAACCATGACCAACCCCCTCGCGCCACCCTCGAGCCATGGGGGCCCAAACCATGACCAACCCCTTAGGCTATCTTTATTAGCAGGGTTGCCAAAAAGTTCGTATTTTTTTGTTGAAAACCAACATCGATAAAATTTACGTCACGGCGTATAAATCACCTCAAAACTCATTATTTTCAAAAATTATGAAAAACCATCACTCATATTTTAAATATTTTAAATTAATTATTTAATAAAAACATTTTACGTATTTCAGCCCCCGGTCTCCGTTCCTCGATCGCAACTTGAATAACCCTTAAAAATACAGTTTTATGCATAATGATAATAAAATCCTATTTAACATAATATCATGCATGTCACATAATGAATTAAGCAAGTAAAATCATTTATTTAGTCCTTTTTCATATTTAATCGATTTGTATGCAGTCGAATTACGTCGTCTTAATTTTGGACATTACAGAGACGGTACTGATGACCCAGTTTACTAGGCCCTTGTTTGTTTTTAGATTTTTTCTTACTTGTTCTTTTTCCTTGTTTTCTGCGTTTGAATGTTTCCTTTGGTCTCCTTGTTTAGTATATGTGCTCTGTGTTCCTTATTTATTTTCTTTGTCTTCATTTGACGAGTCTTGGTGTCCGGTGTTGAGAGTCAATGTTGACAACACTGACCTCAACACCACTAAACTAACATGTCCAATTTAGGGGGTGCTACAAACTAGTCTGTCATCATTTTTGGAAGTTTTGTCCAGAAATACAAAAAGGGGGAGATTGAAAGTAATCTTGTATTCCAAATCAATCAATATTTTATTTTGTATTCCAAATCGATTAATATCTTATTTTGCATCTCTAGACAAATTTGAATTGACCTAATCATTCAATAAAATTTGTTTTCCTAGATATAGATAATCTTATTCTTGGGAATTATTCAATATAATTTAGGAACTTATCCATAAGATATAAGATACTAGCTTGAATAAAGTTTGATTCCAATTAAACTCTTGTTTCCTTGTTTATAGATATGGAAAATCTATGAAGATTGAGGTCAAGAAGAAATATAAATATGGGGATCGAATATTAAAAAAGGTGAGACGACGGGAGAAGAGTAGCTTACGACCACTGGAGCTTTGCTGAACCTAACCGAATTCAGTATTGAAGATTTGTATGAAGAGTTTGTGTGATTGACTCACATAATCACCGTTTTGCTATCCCGTGTTGACAACACTCAAAGAACAACGCTGACGCAGAGTGTTGATCGAAGAGTGGTTTCGTTTGTTTTAAACAATACGTGTTTTTACATCTAGTTTTAGTATTGGTTTATTTTGATGTGTTTTAATTCCTTGTAGTGTCAAGGAATTTAGGTTTGTTATCCTTCACTAGTATTGTTTTGTGTAAACAATTATTTATATTTTCTAGTGAATTTTTGCTATGAGGCATCGCACAAGTATTCTTACTTGTGCATAAATTAAATCATGTGTTTATTCATTAAAGTTTACACGTGTGTTTAAATATTAATTTCTGCTGCAGTGTTGTGTGCTGGTGTTGACCACACCGAGCACAATATCAAATTCTGATATACTCCTTTTTAATTATTTCTTGTAAGTTTATGAGCAACAACCCTTTTAATATCTTTATTGATTAGTGGGAAATTTATATTGGAAATGTGTCTAAATTCGTGTTTGTAATATTTCAAACTCTTGATAAAATAATGATAAAATGCAATCATTATTTATTTAAACTTTCTAATGAGATTTCGTGCAAATAAAATGCTTGTTAATGCCTATAATATGACTGGAAAGTATCATATGAATGTGCGATGCTTTGTGGAGAAAAACACATATCGATTATTCTGTGTCACGTTGAATATTTATCAATACATGTTCATATATTTTTTAGTGGATCATATTAGGGGTGGCAAAATGCAACATGAGCTTTCAACCCGACACGACTCAACACGAAAAAAATCAGGTTCAGGTTATGGTTTTTCGGGTTCGGGTTGGGTGGGTTCGGGTTAGTACCAGGTTAAACGGGTTTCGGGTTGGGTTGGGTTGGGTCGCGGGTTGACCCGCGAACTTTTTTTTTGAAAATATTACCTATATTTTTATATATTGTATGTTTGAACAAAATTGATTGTATATTTATATGATAAATTTTCATCATTTAATATTTATTTTGCATATTTTTATTTTTTTAACAATTTTTTATTTGATTTAGTAAATATACTTTTAATT
>NC_133321.1:5391896-5413624 GCF_012295235.1 Primulina huaijiensis
GATAGTGGTACAACGCACACTATCCTCCGAGATAAAAGATATTTCTTGGAACTAAAACCAACAAAAACAACGGTGAATACAATATCAGGTCCTGTAGACTTGATTAAAGGATGTGGTAAAGCACAATTTTTGTTACCTAATGGTACAAAATTTTTGATCAATGATGCTTTATATTCACCACAATCGAAAAGAAATTTGTTGAGTTTTAATGATATATATTCCCATGGGTATGATACTCAAACAATGAATGAAGGGAATGAGAAATATATGTGTCTTACCACATATAAATCAGGAAAGAAATATGTGATTGAAAAACTACCAATGCTCCCTACTGGATTGCATTATACACATATACGTCCCATTGAATCAAACATGGTAATTGATAATTCTTCAATATTAACCAATTGGCATGATCGATTAGGACATCCTGGTTCAACAATGATGCGAAGAATTATAGAAAATACACATGGTCATCCATTGAAAGACCAGAAGATCTTTCAGAATAATAAGTTTCAATGTAAAGCATGTTCTCTTGGAAAACTTATTATAAGACCATCACCAGCCAAAATCCAAACTGAATCACCAATGTTTCTTGAACGTATTCAGGGTGATATTTGTGGACCAATCCATCCACCATGTGGACCATTCAGATACTTTATGGTATTGATTGATGCCTCCAGCAGATGGTCACATGTATGTTTATTGTCAACTCGAAATGTTGCATTTGCAAGATTACTTGCTCAAATAATAAAATTGAGGAATCAATTTCCCGATTATACAATCAAGAAAATTAGACTTGATAATGCTGGTGAATTTACTTCCCAGACTTTCAATGATTATTGTATGTCTATGGGAATCATTGTTGAGCATCCTGTTGCTCATGTACATACTCAAAATGGATTGGCTGAATCATTGATTAAACGTCTGCAAATGATTGCTAGACCAATGATTATGAAAACAAAGCTCCCTATTTCTATATGGGGACATGCAATTTTACATGCTGCTTCATTAATTCGCATCAGACCAAGTGCATATCATAAATACTCCCCATTGCAGCTTGCATTTGGTAAAGAACCAGACATTTCTCATCTGAGAATTTTTGGATGTATGGTGTATGTGCCTATTGCACCACCTCAACGAAAGAAAATGGGACCTCAAAGAAAGATTGGAATTTATATTGGTTATGATAGTCCATCGATCATTCGATATCTTGAACCACAGACAGGCGACGTGTTCACAGCACGTTTTGCTGATTGTCATTTTAATGAGGAAATCTTCCCAATGTTAGGGGGAGAACAGAAACATACCGAAAAAGAAATTACATGGTATGTATCATCATTGTTACATCTGGATCCAAGAACAAAACAATGTGAAAAAGATGTACAGCAAATTGTGCACTTGCAAAGAATAGCAAATCAAATACCAGATGCATTTGCAGACACAAAAGGGGTAACTAAATCATATATACATGCTGCAAATGCCCCTGCTCGAATTGAAATTCCGAAGAAACAAATTGAAGATAGTCATGATGTCATTAAACGCCTGAAGCGTGGAAGGCCAGTTGGTTCCAAGGATAAAAATCCTCGAAAAAGAAAATTCATAGAGAAACACAATGATCACAAAATAGAGAATGATGTTCCTGAAGAAACACATAATGATCACAAAATAGAGAATGATGTTCCTGAAGAAACACATGATGATGAAAATGTTTTGTCAGAACCACAAACTGACGAGAATCATGAAATCTCTATCAATTATATTAATACTGGAAAAATATGGAACCGAAAAGATATAGAAGAAATTGATGATATATTTTCTTATAATGTGGCAATCGACATCATAAATGATAATGAAGATCATGAACCAAAATCTTTTGGTGAATGTAAAAATCGGCAGGATTGGATAAAATGGAAAGATGCCATCCAGGTTGAATTGGATTCGCTAAATAAACGTAATGTTTTTGGACCTATAGTCCTTACACCTGAAGGTGTAAAACCTGTTGGATACAAATGGGTTTTTATTCGAAAGCGAAATGAGAAAAATGAAATAGTAAGATATAAAGCTCGACTTGTTGCACAAGGTTTTTCTCAAAGGCCTGGAATTGATTATGAAGAAACGTATTCTCCTGTGATGGATGCAATTACGTTTCGGTATTTGATTAGCTTGGCAGTATCTGAAAATTTAGAAATGCGTCTTATGGATGTTGTTACAGCCTACTTATATGGATCACTTGATAGTAATATATATATGAAAATCCCTGAAGGATTTAAGATGCCTGAAGCACAAAGTTCAAAACCCAGAGAATGTTATTCTGTGAAATTACTAAGATCATTATATGGGTTGAAGCAATCCGGCAGAATGTGGTATAATAGGCTAAGTGATCACTTGATGAAAAAGGGATATGTAAATAATTCAATATGCCCTTGTGTTTTCATTAAGAAAACAACATCCGGATGCGTAATTATTGCTGTATATGTTGATGATTTAAACATCATTGGAACAAATAAGGAAATTCAAGAAGTTGTGTCATACTTGAAAGAAGAATTTGAAATGAAGGATCTTGGAAAAACCAAGTATTGTCTGGGTTTACAAATTGAACAAAAAGAATGTGGAATATTTGTTCACCAGACAAATTATACAGAAAAGATCCTTAAACGTTTTAATATGGACAAATCAAATCCTTTAAGTACTCCAATGGTTGTTAGATCATTAAACATAGAAAAGGATCCATTCCGTCCATGTGAAGATGATGAAGATATTCTTGGTCCAGAAGTACCATATCTAAGTGCTATCGGTGCCCTTATGTATCTTACAAATTGTACAAGGCCTGATATATCTTTTGCCGTAAATTTATTGGCAAGATTTAGCACATATCCAACAAAGAGACATTGGAACGGAATTAAACATATATTCCGTTATCTACGAGGAACGACAGACTTGGGACTTTTGTATTCAAAAGATGCTAATCCAAGTATAATTGGTTATGCCGATGCTGGATACTTATCTGATCCACACAAAGCACGTTCTCAAACTGGATATGTATTTACTCGTGGAGGCACTGCAATTTCTTGGCGTTCACAGAAACAAACACTTGTAACAACTTCATCAAATCATGCCGAGATTATTGCACTACATGAAGCAAGCCGTGAATGTGTGTGGTTAAAATCAATGACTCAACATATCCAAATCTCATGCGGATTATCATTCGACGAGAAGCCTGTGATACTATATGAAGATAATGCTGCATGTGTTGCTCAAATGAAAGAAGGATACATAAAAAGCGACAGAACTAAACATATTCCTCCTAAGTTCTTCGCATTCACCAAGGAGCTTGAGAAGAATAAATGTATTGATGTTCGTCACATTCAATCAAGTGAAAACTCATCAGATCTCTTCACAAAGGCACTTCCTACGACAATATTCAGAAAGCACATATATAATATTGGGATGCGCAATCTACGAAATTTGTGAAGAATTGTTCGTGTCAACATGAGGGGGAGTTTACGTGACTGCACTCTTTTTCCCTTACTATGGTTTTGGTGAGGCCAGGCTTGGGATGCCAGAGTCCAGCTCCAGGCGATGAGATACGAGTTAGAGTGGGATTCTTGTGTCTTAGGAGCTATGTGATGATGTTAGATTTCTTTGGTTCACTACTTTATTTTGGCATGTTAAAATTTATATTTCAAGTATTTGAGATCTTTAAATTATTTTAACGATAATTATGTCAGTTGGTGAACCAATGATTATGTATTTTACTCAATCATTTGATTTGTTACATTTATGATTATTAATATTAGATGTCGGACCCGGGGCCCCAAATGCATAGTCTTCTTCGGTGTGAGCCATGATATGTTGATACCAAGGACTAGTGTCGATCCCAAAATATGTCTGAGTTGACTGTTCATCAACGTGATACGTAGAAGGTTCCGCTTGATTTAAACCTACTGTTCTCAAACCTTACGTTATTACCAGTATAACTACCTCAAAATCGTAATCACTTACGTTCTGCAACAATGGCGATGGGCAAATCAAACATAAATTGTAGACTTTCATCATCTGTGATATAGACATATTCTTCAATGTAACGAGACAACAAGCTATAAGAATATTTCGTTGACAATTTGATGCAGAATTTTGGTGGGTCGATCTCCAGCATATATGCGATGCACATAATTCACCAATTGGGAAAATGTAATAGACTGTGAGTGTGAGGCCCATTTACTCTAACGACAATTAATAATCAAACAATAATGGTTTGATTTAAAACTGCAGCGGAAATGGTTTAAAATACTTTAAAACAGACCTCAGGGCCTAGAAAAATTTCGACATGACCTCCTCGTAAGCAGGACATCCCGAAAAACTCAAGCAGCATTTTATATCAAAATATACTCCAAATAGAGTCATAAAAACAAAAACCAAAGTCAACAACCATAGCTGCACTGGCCAGGACTAAACAGAAATTAAAACTTACCACATACTCACCAGATCATAAGAATCATAGGGTCGACTCAGAACATCACAAAAACAACCGAATATCACTACAAATACACGGGGCATCTCCCCTGCAAATAAACTACAATACAAGACTGAAACAAACTCAAGACATACATATAGACTAACTGGGAAACTCCACTGACAGAACCAAGCAATCCAACCTCAATCCCGAGCTATACTGGCGGAACCTCGGCCTGATGCTGCAAAACGACTCGGGAGATCTACCATGGTGCCCAATAGCAACCACAGCAGCCCCCAGTAAACAACTGAAGTTAGGATTCTAGTATGAAACAGTTCAACAATAACAACAATAATCATAAATCATGTATAATCATATAATAAAATGTAATATGCAATGCATGAAAGGCTCAACGAATAATCTGGATCACATGAGCCAACAAACGGTACGATAACAACTGGAATAATGCTTGAGCAACAACACAGGGGAGCTACATCGTCATGCAACTAAACCGCCCTGCCAAGTATGCGAGGTATGCCAAGCTGTGTTGAAATAACACCCCTAACTCGGCCTCCATACAGCTGATACGATATCACAGGATGGCACAACAGAACGAACTAGATGACACAACCCCAGCGCTCACCTCAAAAGGCTGCACTAACCACGGGATTGTTCAATCACATCTACGGTCTCATGTGTATAGGCCTATCAGCCACACAATGATCCCGAGATAAACAACAGTGCCAGATAACAACATATATCAACAATGGGCTAACAAGAACGATAGGTTCAACATGAATGTCATAACTGTATGCCCGATACTAAATGCCAATAATATGTCATAATAAGAAACATAGATCAAAACGAAGGCATTTAACAATTTACAACAGTCAACAAGTCATTAACACGATCCATGTAACACAGAATGACAATTAAATATAATTTATGTTTTACCGTCGTATGTTACCGAGCTGTAACATACCTATACCAACTTGACAATACAATATCAACTTCACTTCAAGACCCTCGACCTAAACAAAACAACAATAAGCCAATCATGAAAACTACATTCCACACCAATGTCCGATTTGGCACAAAAGAGCATAAAATTCGTATCTCACTCAATATTAACTCAAATCAATATCCGCCAATTGGAAATTAAAGATAACTCAATTATCTAGGTTTCTCTAGTTGAAACCATCTTCAGAATCTCAATAGAGTATTCTCAGAATTTTCAAGAACACACTGCTACTCAACAGATTTTCGGACAAAATCTCATACTGAGCAGTTTCGACAAATGAGCATTACTATCTCAATTCTAAATGGAATTTAATGAATCTTATATCATTACGAAGACAACACATAGCTCTACAACGTTTTTTTGAATCACAAGTCCAGAATCCGAGCGCATAATTGACAAAAACTCGAATTATAGTAGGTGTCCTGCACAGCACAGTTTCAGAATTCGATTTGACACATTTTGGTAGAAAAATCATATCAATTCCGTTTCTTATCCAAATTTTATGATTCTAGCGGCTAAAGAAAGCTAACAAACAGAGCTACAAGTTCTTTTTAAGTCATTTCTACAAATTCAAACTAGAAAAATCGCAGCTACCCAAAAACTCTCTCCCAAAACTGGAAGAATTCGCGCAAAAACAGAGCACCCGAACAGCAGCTTTGATCTACCCGAATCCTTGCTCAAACTTCGCGATTTCTAACTTGAATCGAAGCCTAGGATGTTAGGAAGACACCCCTTTAGACCAATCGAGATTTGGACGCCGGACGGAGGAGTTATCGCGATTTTCCCGCAGCCGCTACACAAGTTACGGGAATTTGGGGTTTCCTTGTTACTCTCCTTTCTCTTCTTTCTCTCGTTTCTTTTCTCTTTTGAATGAGATATGTGTGTAATGTATGCATTTAATAATAATAATGGATCACCAAAATAGTAACCCAAGCCCATTTATCCCGGTCTGAATTTATTTTGCTCTCGTGTGTTATTTAAACTCTATATGTATTTTATATCGTTAAATTCTCCGATATTCTAAAATACATATTTTTAACACACTTATTGAATTTATTTGACATAAATAATTATTTTAATTTACAACTCAATAATTATTCTAATTATGCCAAAATTACCGGATAATTAATTACAGGGTCTTACAGTGAGATTTTCATGGGCCTCGTCACGAGGATGCTATATCCAACCTACCATCTTCAATAATGACATCGCCACCTACGTAGAATAAGGCTCTCATAGTATCCATGTCTGGTGTGAAAACCAAGATATAATGTCATACAATCATAAAAAAAAATTTATTATGAGTTTATTACATATATATTAAAATATATATTTTATATTGGATTAACTTTCAAGAATCACTTAAAAAAATATTATTATTATCATTATTTTATTAAAATAAATATTTTCAAATCAATTTAATTACAAAATATATTTCATAAAACCTATGTTTG
Organism: Primulina huaijiensis; assembly: GCF_012295235.1. Lineage (NCBI taxonomy): Eukaryota > Viridiplantae > Streptophyta > Magnoliopsida > Lamiales > Gesneriaceae > Primulina > Primulina huaijiensis. The sequence goes on from NC_133321.1 coordinate 5,398,825, forward strand.
TATTTATAATAATAAAAATATATTATAAAAATATATTACTTTACATTAAAATAAACATAATTTGGATATTATAGTTTATATTAAATTGACCAAAGTTATAGCTTAACTATACACTATTTCATACTAAACACTTATAAATTTTTTTTTAACAAACGTAATAAAATACTTTAATATTCCATTAGTATTAAGTACACTAATATTAACTCATTCTCATATTAAAATAATATAATTATATGCAAAATATTAACCTTGAAAAATATTTTCAAAAATCACAAATTTATATTTATTATTATTTTTTTTATTAATATTCCTATTATTATTTTTATATCTTGATTACTATTAAAAATATAATATTTTAAAAAATTATACTTATTCGTATCATGCAAGTCAACAAAATTATAATTATATAAATACAATATAGAGATTACAATTAAAAATAAAGAATCACTTAAATTACCTTTTCAAATGTGATTGTACAAAATTTGTAATAAAATCAACGAATGATGCTAATACCTGAAATAAATGACAAACATTATCAGAAATATTACACAAAACAATATATTTTCAATATTGAAAGAAAAAACAAAGGTACTTCACACATAAATTAGGAAAAAAAGCAAAAGAACTATTGAAACTGTGACAATTTAGAAATGCTTGTTGCTTATAAAATTAATAAATACACTTTCCGTGCAACTCTAAATTATATACCACAATATTAAAAAAAATAATTCAAAAAATTATTTCAATGCTAAGAGAAATATATAATTATAATATTATCAACAAAATAAAAACATTACCTTTTAAGACCCGCTCAAATGAAATAGATCACAAAATCAAGGAACAATATTAATACCTAACAATATTAAAAATTATGATAATATAATAACGTTGCCAAAAAAAATTATTTCAGCAATAATAAAAATATATTAATTACATGTGAAATACCTAAAAAAATGCAATCCTAGTTGATAACAAAATTTATAACATACAGCGTCGGAAAAACAAAAATGGAGAATGTTATGTTCGAACATTCATAACGCCATACTTCCGAATTCATAGTGCTAGACTCAACATTTTTATAGCACAAAAATAACTGTCGGATTCATTTGAATCCGTAACAGACTAAAACGGATTCAGAATCCGTGACAAACTGTCACGACTTCTGTCCGTAAATCTTTTTTTTTTTTAAAAAAAAATTTGAATCCAAATGATTGTTCTACGGATTGTACTACTTTTATAAGACTCCTAAATTTGGAATATTTTAATAAACAATTTTTAAATTTATATTATTTTTTTAAAAAAACCCCGATATCTTATGGGTTGTCTATGTGATGGATGGATAGCATGTATTGTTCCATGCTATTGTTTGATATAAAATATTTGAGTTATATAATTATCTTAACAATAACATTTGATGCAACGATAATATTTGGCTCTACAGCAAATGTCAGGGAAAATACGATAATATATTAAAATTGTTATGGGGACATGTATCAAAATAATAGAAAATTTCCAAATGTTCGATTTAGCAAAAAGTTTTGTATTTTCATTTACTAAACCACATGGATTCTGAAAATATCACATTTTATGTTGCATTTGGATGATATATTTGAAATATATGGTTTTCTATTATAATTTTATTGATAATAATAAAAAAAATAGATGAAATCTTAAATATGTACTTCACTTATTTACACTTTAGTTACACAAAGATGAATTGATTTCAAATGACTCTATTATTGAGTTAACTTTAAATCTATCTTAATTAACATGAAACATTATATAAATATGTAAGTGATGTATTTGAAGTTTATGAATTATGATATTGCTTATCTAAAACTACAAAAATACATTTGAATATATTTAAGGTTGTGTTTGGGGAGATGAATTTGAAATCCATAGATTTCGATTATAGTTTTATTGTTTACAATGAATAATATATCAAATCTTTAATCAACACAATACTTATTTAATTATTAGTAAGACAAAATAGAGTAGATTTCAAATGATATTATATTGGGTTTACTTGAAATCCATTCTAATTAACGACAAAAATACATTTGAAAACCATTATTTCAAACACAACCATAAAATTAATGGATTTGAAATCCATTACTCCACATTTAGGGTTTGAAAAATTACTAAGCATTTGACTTAGTAATTCAATATAATAATTTGTAAAAAATAAAATAAAATTCAATGATAATATCTTTGAAACATACACAATCTTAAATCGAGTTTGGCAAAAACTTGTGTGAGACGGTCTCACGGGTCGTATTTGTGAGACGGATCTCTTATTTGGGTCATCCATGAAAAAGTATTACTTTTTATACTACACGTATTACTTTTTATTGTGAATATGGGTAGGGTTGACCCGTCTCACGGATTAAGATCCGTGAGACGGTCTCACATGAGACATAATCAGCGAGCTTTGATATTAGTAGATGGAATATTCTGATCATTTTTTAAATTACACATGTTAAAATTACCCGAAATAATTAAGTAAAGAAAATATATATTGCGTAGCAGAAGATTCCATAAGAGGATATAGTGAAAAAAAGTCGAGCACAATCTCATAATTCTGACTAAATATTAATATCTAATTTTGGAAAAAATTAGAAGAATAATTAAAGAAACTTAAGAAATCATATAATATTCGTAGAATTATAATTATAAGAAAGTAAAATGGACAATTAAGCCTTTAAAAAAAAAGGACAATTAAGAAAATGGATAATTAAGTGCAAAATGGTATTTGGAAGGACATAATAAAAATCAAGGCAAAAACTTGTGTGAGACGGTATCACGGGTCGTATTTTGTGAGAAAGATCTTTTATTTGAGTCATCCATGAAAAAATATTACTTTTTATGCTAAGAGTATTGCTTTTTATTGTGAATATCGGTAGGGTTGACTCGTCTCACAGATAAAGATTCGTGAGATCATCTGATAAGAGACTTACTCTAAAATTAATTCTAAAAATTAAAAGTAAGTCTTTTGTGACAAAATTTCACGAATTTATATTTGTAAGATAAGTTAATTTGGTTTATATCACGATTAAATATGGTGAAATCGATAAGGACTGTCTTGTGAAAATTTAATTACTTGTCAACAATTTAATAAGAACACCACTAGTCATCCATTACAAGGCCCCCTTGAATCTCTCAATTGAATCTCCGTCGCTTAAACTACGCTCCATAGAGAGAGACGGAAGACTCTTAGAGAGAAGGAGTGGGATTTCTGGGTCTTCCTCCGATCCTTGCTGCAGCAATGGCTTTCGTGTCTTTCCTCGGGAGACTCCTCTTCGTCTCGGTCTTCATTCTCTCCGCTTACCAGGAGTAAGAGCTCAGCTTCTATTACTCTCTTTTACTCAGATCTACGCGTCTTTCACGCTCACTCTGTGCATATTTCTTGCTTCTCAGTGTGATTAAGTGTATTATGTGTGCATTTATTTGATGGTTTGTATTTCTAGTTTTTGTGGGTTTTAGTGAGGTATTGGGTGAAAGGAGACGGGGGTTTTCCTTATACTTGGCTTTGAGTGGAGATTCAGATTGATTGGATCTGATGATTTTTTGCCTTATTTTTTCCTTCTGAATCTGAATCGCAGATGGTGTACAGTGTAGTACAGTACACAGGTTTGGTTATGATGTAAAGATCTTGTCTTTTTAGTTTAACATGTGTTGGATGAATAATTTGCTCAGCTGAAATTTTTTTAGCTTCTTTTTAGGTGTATTTCTGTATTTATGTGGCCTTTTTCCGAGCTCCCTATTTGTTATTTTGCCTTTTATTGGTTGAATCCACGTTCAGTGCTAATTTTGTGAATATATACAATCTTTGAATATGTAAATAAGAGTTGGGTTGCATGAATTTATGGTTACTAAATCATTGGCTATCCCAGGTTGAAGGTGGACTAAATGTTATTTCTAATATTTATTAAGATAAAAGTATTGCATACACTTTAGTTTTTGATCAGTTGGGTGGGGAGCCTGCTCTTGTTCCCTCTTTCTAGATCTGTCTCCGGGATAATACATCAATTCTGCACCATATTCTTTAGTGTGGCCTAATTTTTCTTACCTTGTTTCTCTTGAACATGTAAGCTTTGTTTGGTTATGTTATTTTTCCCAAAATGTATTTGCCAATGGAGTCTATGTTTGGGAAAAAAAACAAAATATATAAAGTGGTTTTAAGTTTTTGTCTCTTTTGATTTTGGGTATTTATAATTTATATTTATAAAATTTAAATTTTCTTACATTATGTTAAAATTTAAAACAACAATAGTATGTTTCTTTGGAAAGTTGAAAAGTAATGAAGAACAATATTTATGTTGGGAGGTGATATTTAATATTTAGAAAGTTAATGAAAATAGATTGTTGGATTCTTTTTGTTTTGAATAATAAGAAAATGTTTGGCACTGATCTGCCCTCCTTGTCAAAATCTTTTGATCCTTGCTCCTGCTAGTGATGACACACCGAGTAAAACGGGAATAAATTTTTTTACATTCTTACAATGTGTGGTGATATTGCAGAACTTAAATTTTTAACAGAATTTAATATTTTATATCTGTTAATAGACCATGAAAAGTGATCACTATGAAGCTGAATGTTTGTTGCATAAAGGATGGACTTCATTGTCATGCAACACCATTCTTCTCGTACACCCCAGTGCAATTTGAGGATCAAATTATTCACAGGAAGACGGGTTTTAGTTATTCGATCTGTGAGTGGACGAGGAAGTTGTTATCCAGACAAGTGACTAGATTGACCGTGAAACAATGAGTACTTGCCATTGCTATAAAATAAGTTCAACATTCATCTATGAACTATCTTTTCAATGATTGGGAACAATTGCTCTTGTAATTCGTAATGACAACAATTTTTTATGGATTCGATTTATATCTTTCTTTATCTAGGTTCAATGAGTTTGGAGCTGATGGAGGGCCAGCAGCAAAGTCTTTGAAGCCTAAGTTCAATAGTTTTTCGAAGCATGTTGCCACCCAGACTGGGATCCAAGTGCCGCGAGTGGAAGTAAGAATTGCTTCCCGAAACTTCTTTGATCAAAATTTTGAAAAGTGGACTGGTAGCAATTTCCCATGTTTTAAAATGATCAAATGTGCTCATGACTTGTAAACTCAATGTCAGATTAAACATTTGATCATGGGTGCCATCGTGATGAAGTCGCTGGGGAGCCTGCTCTTCGTGTTTGGGAGCACTTTTGGAGCTATCATCCTCGTAGGCCCATTAATCCAATCTTTGTAAATTTTGTTTTTATCATGAGAACTTGATTATTGTCGTAACAGTTTATCCTGTTCTTTGCTATTATAGCTTTTGCATCAAGCAATCTCAGCACCAATCTTGTATGACTTCTACAATTACGATGCTGACAAGAAAGAATTTACTCAACTATTTGTCAAGTTTACACAGGTACAAATTTAAACCTTCAACCCAAGGTTATTTTTTGTTTTTCAGATACGTTTACTCGATCAAATGAAAAACTCTATCATAGTGTAATGTCATTCTTACTCCATTTTTTTTCTCCGACGACCATTTCTTATTCTTAGCATTGATAATCGGCCATTTTTTGCTTAATCTCTTAACCAGAGTTTGGCATTGCTCGGTGCGCTACTCTTCTTCATTGGCATGAAGAACTCTATGGCTAAAAGAGCACCAAAGAAGAAGGTCCCCAAAGCGAAGACAAATTAAGACTACACATCGATTAGCAACATCATGTTTTCCTGATTATCATCCAGGTCGGATTTTGTAAGATTGTATCTTTTGCATCACTTCAATACCTTCGTTTTAAATCACGACTTTTCCCAACTGAGCACACCTGGCCTATGGCGGCCCTTTTGGGTGAGATTTTTTACAGCACTTTTTTGCCAAAAGGTTTCTGATTAAATCGAACTTTTTTTCTTTTTACTTTACGGGAAGCTTTACATTTGATCAATACTTACTGGCAACTGTTTGGGAATAAGATGCTCTAGAGAAGGTTCGTGAACTGTATCCATTAGATTACCTTCAAGATGTTAATACAACACTTAACATCAGAGCTTACAGACGAGAGAACACATGATCTGTATTTTGTAGTTAGTCTCGAATTTGCGGTTTGGAAATGGAATTTTCAGCACAGTTTTGGTTGGAAAATATATTGCAAATTCTCACTCAAATATTTGACAAAACCAATCTCTAATTCATAAGTAGTAAATGTTTTTGTTTCAAGATTCTTCTGTCAAAATTTTTCCTTGTAGTTATCATTTATTCATATAATGTCAGACCACCCGAAGTCTTAAAAACTTCAGGAATAATTTCAAATTGTTGAAAAATAATATTTAAAATGTGTGTATTGAATATTTGAATGTTGAAAATTAGGTAAAATTAGGTGTTGAATATTGAAATTTGTGTGTGATGATGAAGGTAATGATGTAATTTATTTTTGGATTATTTGTAAAAATTTTCTATAAATAGATATCTCATTTGTGAAGAAAATCACAATTGAGTTGAGAGAAAAATATTATAAAGTGTGTATTGTGATAATTTTGAGAGTTTGAGATTTTTACTTTTTACCGTAAATTTTTACTTTTTCACAACACGTTATCAGCACGAAGCTTTAAAAGTCCTCCATATTTTTCCAAGCTCCAAAATAGAAGAAAAAGGTAACAAAAGTAATAATATTTATTTTACTGTTTATTTATTGTGTATATACTTAATATATAATATAATGTTATAATAAAATAAATTTTTCAAAAACTTGTTATAAATCCTGGAAGGATGTTAAGACGACATCCCACACTCCCGGTAAGGGATACGACAAGTATAAAAGCCTATAAGGTTTTTAAACAAAATATCTTATGACACCTCATTATAATAATGTGATATGATATACATAATTATTTAAATATGACTAATATTATATACACCATATTATTACCATAAAATTATACAAATACATACATTTATTTTCTTATACACCAACGGTAATAAACGGTAACAAAACGGCTAGTTTTTGCTCTATAAATACAATCTCACAAATACATTCAATCACTCCAACTTTCTCTTCTTCTCTAAAAATTATTCTTCATCAAATTTTCGAAGAAAAAAAGAAGATGGCTTTCACGAGGTTATTTTTAATTATTTTGGTTATCATACTCACCAGTCTTGTATTTATCGGAGAATATCCTCCTCGTGTGTTTTCTTTATTTTTACGAATACTTGTACTTGTTGTTTATCCATTACTTTGTATTGCAATATTCATTAACTAATAAAATGCATCGTAATTTTTAGTACCACCATGGCAAACTTGGCAAAGCTCGAATTCATCGCTCTTGATATTACTGGGAAAAACTATATGCCATGGACTCTTGATGTAGAAATGCATCTTGAGTCATTGGGTCTAAGCGAGACCATTAAAGAAAATGGTATATCTTCATCACAAGAAAAAGCAAAAGCTATAATATTTTTACGACGACACCTTGATGAAGGTTTAAAATGTGAATATCTCATCGAAAAAGATCCCATGGCTCTGTGGAAAGGATTAAAAGAGAGATTTGAACATATAAGGGAAGTTATACTTCCGACCGCCCGTGATGAATGGAATATGTTAAGATTCCAAGACTTTAAAAAAGTCAGTGATTACAATTCAGCGATGTATAGAATAATCTCGCAGTTAAAATTTTGTGGACATGAGGTTACAGAATCGGAAATGCTTGAAAAAACATTTTCCACGTTTCACGCATCAAATATAACACTACAGCAACAATATAGAGTGCGTGGATTTGCGAGATATTCTGAACTCATCGCCTGTCTTCTTGTGGCGGAAAAGAACAACGAGCTATTAATGAGAAATCATCAGTCCCGACCCACTGGATCAACAGCATTTCCAGAAGTAAATGCTGTAAGCAAAAATGAATTTAAACCTGGAAACCAAAATCAAAGTTACAGACAAGATTTTGGTCGAGGACAAAATCGAGGTCGTGGTCGTGGTCGTGGACGTGGACGTGGACGTGGAAGTGGTCGTGGTCGTGGACGCGGCCGTGGTTTTGAAAATAATCGAGATAGTTATTTCTATAACTCATCTCAAAAGAACGTCCCAAACCACCCACCGAAAAGGCATCAAGAGAATATGAGTGTTAATGAGAATCACTCAAAAAGATTTGAAAGTTCTTGTTTCAGATGTGGTACTCCAGGACATTGGTCCCGTATTTGTCGAGCCCCTGAGCACCTTTGTAAACTTTATAAAGAATCAATAAAGGGGAAAGAAAAGGAGACCAACTTTACTGAACACAGTGAACCTTTGAGTGGTTCAACTCATTTTGATGCTGGAGATTTTCTGATTGATTTCTCAGATAATGATCAATTTGATGGTGGAATAAATATGTAAAATATTTTATTTTTTATGTATTCGTATGATAATGTTTTATAGTGTGTTATATTGTATTGTATTTTATTGTCAATAATTTTATTTCATTGCATATTTTTTTGAAGTTCAAATATGGAAAATGCTACGAACCAAGCTGAAGTTTGCATACCTGATAGTGGTACAACGCACACTATCCTCCGAGATAAAAGATATTTCTTGGAACTAAAACCAACAAAAACAACGGTGAATACAATATCAGGTCCTGTAGACTTGATTAAAGGATGTGGTAAAGCACAATTTTTGTTACCTAATGGTACAAAATTTTTGATCAATGATGCTTTATATTCACCACAATCGAAAAGAAATTTGTTGAGTTTTAATGATATATATTCCCATGGGTATGATACTCAAACAATGAATGAAGGGAATGAGAAATATATGTGTCTTACCACATATAAATCAGGAAAGAAATATGTGATTGAAAAACTACCAATGCTCCCTACTGGATTGCATTATACACATATACGTCCCATTGAATCAAACATGGTAATTGATAATTCTTCAATATTAACCAATTGGCATGATCGATTAGGACATCCTGGTTCAACAATGATGCGAAGAATTATAGAAAATACACATGGTCATCCATTGAAAGACCAGAAGATCTTTCAGAATAATAAGTTTCAATGTAAAGCATGTTCTCTTGGAAAACTTATTATAAGACCATCACCAGCCAAAATCCAAACTGAATCACCAATGTTTCTTGAACGTATTCAGGGTGATATTTGTGGACCAATCCATCCACCATGTGGACCATTCAGATACTTTATGGTATTGATTGATGCCTCCAGCAGATGGTCACATGTATGTTTATTGTCAACTCGAAATGTTGCATTTGCAAGATTACTTGCTCAAATAATAAAATTGAGGAATCAATTTCCCGATTATACAATCAAGAAAATTAGACTTGATAATGCTGGTGAATTTACTTCCCAGACTTTCAATGATTATTGTATGTCTATGGGAATCATTGTTGAGCATCCTGTTGCTCATGTACATACTCAAAATGGATTGGCTGAATCATTGATTAAACGTCTGCAAATGATTGCTAGACCAATGATTATGAAAACAAAGCTCCCTATTTCTATATGGGGACATGCAATTTTACATGCTGCTTCATTAATTCGCATCAGACCAAGTGCATATCATAAATACTCCCCATTGCAGCTTGCATTTGGTAAAGAACCAGACATTTCTCATCTGAGAATTTTTGGATGTATGGTGTATGTGCCTATTGCACCACCTCAACGAAAGAAAATGGGACCTCAAAGAAAGATTGGAATTTATATTGGTTATGATAGTCCATCGATCATTCGATATCTTGAACCACAGACAGGCGACGTGTTCACAGCACGTTTTGCTGATTGTCATTTTAATGAGGAAATCTTCCCAATGTTAGGGGGAGAACAGAAACATACCGAAAAAGAAATTACATGGTATGTATCATCATTGTTACATCTGGATCCAAGAACAAAACAATGTGAAAAAGATGTACAGCAAATTGTGCACTTGCAAAGAATAGCAAATCAAATACCAGATGCATTTGCAGACACAAAAGGGGTAACTAAATCATATATACATGCTGCAAATGCCCCTGCTCGAATTGAAATTCCGAAGAAACAAATTGAAGATAGTCATGATGTCATTAAACGCCTGAAGCGTGGAAGGCCAGTTGGTTCCAAGGATAAAAATCCTCGAAAAAGAAAATTCATAGAGAAACACAATGATCACAAAATAGAGAATGATGTTCCTGAAGAAACACATAATGATCACAAAATAGAGAATGATGTTCCTGAAGAAACACATGATGATGAAAATGTTTTGTCAGAACCACAAACTGACGAGAATCATGAAATCTCTATCAATTATATTAATACTGGAAAAATATGGAACCGAAAAGATATAGAAGAAATTGATGATATATTTTCTTATAATGTGGCAATCGACATCATAAATGATAATGAAGATCATGAACCAAAATCTTTTGGTGAATGTAAAAATCGGCAGGATTGGATAAAATGGAAAGATGCCATCCAGGTTGAATTGGATTCGCTAAATAAACGTAATGTTTTTGGACCTATAGTCCTTACACCTGAAGGTGTAAAACCTGTTGGATACAAATGGGTTTTTATTCGAAAGCGAAATGAGAAAAATGAAATAGTAAGATATAAAGCTCGACTTGTTGCACAAGGTTTTTCTCAAAGGCCTGGAATTGATTATGAAGAAACGTATTCTCCTGTGATGGATGCAATTACGTTTCGGTATTTGATTAGCTTGGCAGTATCTGAAAATTTAGAAATGCGTCTTATGGATGTTGTTACAGCCTACTTATATGGATCACTTGATAGTAATATATATATGAAAATCCCTGAAGGATTTAAGATGCCTGAAGCACAAAGTTCAAAACCCAGAGAATGTTATTCTGTGAAATTACTAAGATCATTATATGGGTTGAAGCAATCCGGCAGAATGTGGTATAATAGGCTAAGTGATCACTTGATGAAAAAGGGATATGTAAATAATTCAATATGCCCTTGTGTTTTCATTAAGAAAACAACATCCGGATGCGTAATTATTGCTGTATATGTTGATGATTTAAACATCATTGGAACAAATAAGGAAATTCAAGAAGTTGTGTCATACTTGAAAGAAGAATTTGAAATGAAGGATCTTGGAAAAACCAAGTATTGTCTGGGTTTACAAATTGAACAAAAAGAATGTGGAATATTTGTTCACCAGACAAATTATACAGAAAAGATCCTTAAACGTTTTAATATGGACAAATCAAATCCTTTAAGTACTCCAATGGTTGTTAGATCATTAAACATAGAAAAGGATCCATTCCGTCCATGTGAAGATGATGAAGATATTCTTGGTCCAGAAGTACCATATCTAAGTGCTATCGGTGCCCTTATGTATCTTACAAATTGTACAAGGCCTGATATATCTTTTGCCGTAAATTTATTGGCAAGATTTAGCACATATCCAACAAAGAGACATTGGAACGGAATTAAACATATATTCCGTTATCTACGAGGAACGACAGACTTGGGACTTTTGTATTCAAAAGATGCTAATCCAAGTATAATTGGTTATGCCGATGCTGGATACTTATCTGATCCACACAAAGCACGTTCTCAAACTGGATATGTATTTACTCGTGGAGGCACTGCAATTTCTTGGCGTTCACAGAAACAAACACTTGTAACAACTTCATCAAATCATGCCGAGATTATTGCACTACATGAAGCAAGCCGTGAATGTGTGTGGTTAAAATCAATGACTCAACATATCCAAATCTCATGCGGATTATCATTCGACGAGAAGCCTGTGATACTATATGAAGATAATGCTGCATGTGTTGCTCAAATGAAAGAAGGATACATAAAAAGCGACAGAACTAAACATATTCCTCCTAAGTTCTTCGCATTCACCAAGGAGCTTGAGAAGAATAAATGTATTGATGTTCGTCACATTCAATCAAGTGAAAACTCATCAGATCTCTTCACAAAGGCACTTCCTACGACAATATTCAGAAAGCACATATATAATATTGGGATGCGCAATCTACGAAATTTGTGAAGAATTGTTCGTGTCAACATGAGGGGGAGTTTACGTGACTGCACTCTTTTTCCCTTACTATGGTTTTTATCCCAATGGGTTTTTCCTAGTAAGTTTTTTAACGAGGCAGTATAAAAACACGTAATGAAGACAATCATTATGATTATCATCACAAGGGGGAGTGTTGAAAAATAATATTTAAAATGTGTGTATTGAATATTTGAATGTTGAATATTTGAATGTTGAAAATTAGGTGTTGAATATTGAAATTTGTGTGTGATGATGAAGGTAATGATGTAATTTATTTTTGGATTATTTGTAAAAATTTTCTATAAATAGATCTCTCATTTGTGAAGAAAATTACAATTGAGTTGAGAGAAAAATATAATAAAGTGTGTAGTGTGATAATTTTGAGAGTTTGAGATTTTACTTTTTACCGTAAATTTTTACTTTTTCACAACACAAATAAAAATATCTCATTCAATTATAATAGAGTTGATCCCTGAAACTTCCCTTCAAGGTGTGTCCTTGGAAGCAGCCAATTAATCTTCAACTGAGTCTGAAATGAAGCAACGCAGAAGAGCCATCAAGCCCCTTCTTTAGGAAGAATTCAGTATAGCCGGCCACCGTGGTTCCACGATACTTTGGTGGATTGTCTTTCCGATAGTAACTCAGAGATTGGAGCATACACCTTCATATTCGTCCCGGAGTCCTTCCCGAAGAAGTTAGCCACTGAGATTCTTGGGCCCATGTGGCTAGCCAACACTCTGCTCGACACTTTTAAATTTATCATTTGTGATAAGCTGAAAAAATCATCAAACTATGTTAGATAAATCACACGTTCTGGCTTTGGCCCGTTTCATGCACCCTTAGTAAAATCCTTGCAAATCTCATGCCAACGAAAATAACTAAATTAGCACTCTAACCAAATTCGTCGTGCCTATGGTTAATTCGGGTTAGGGGCATGCCGGATAGTAATGGCAGATATGCGCAAGTGTATCTGCACAACCCATGTCTGTTAAGTGGTTTGAGCTCATCCCTAAACCCCCGGACATCATCTTGAACAAGGAGCCTCCTAGTTCCTTTTACATGGGTGTTGACACTTTCGACATTAAGGCTTATGAGTCTTACGGAAAACAGACCTACGCTCAAGCATTGATCAATGGCAAAAAGATAATGGCCGGCTGGGGGAACAAAAATATAAGCAGGGACATGAAGGAAAAAGGCGACCCAACACTCAAACACATGGAACGAATCGAAGAGTTGCAGGGTTCAAGGAAAACAAGCAGAGCAGTGGTAGAGGTCAATGATAAAAATGTGCCGACAGTCAATCACAAGGAAAGAAAGGTAGTTAAAATTTTGCGACGAATCTCACCAAAAAATATCGAGGAGTTTAGAAGATCTCCTATTCATTCTTCATCCAATGGAGACGGTAAGGATAAAGAACTCACAAAGACGGCAGAGGGATCGCACTCACTTCTGAACCCCAATGGACAGATCGTCAGCACATGTTTCAAACAACCCACTACACAGATCTTGACTTCTAAGGAAGAGATGGGCGAAGCGACAGATTATGATCGAGAAATGGAAGATTTGAGCAAGAAAGGAGATTGCGAGCAGGATGACACAGATGATATTGAGTTAGACCAACCTGAAGATGGCCAATTGGAAGACGGTTTTGACTCCACTGAATCGGGCAGTCTCTTTTCTACTCAATCTGAGTTGCAGGCAAACAATGACGAAGTCGAAGTGGATATCCAGGGGTTGTTTACACAAGATGATGAAAAACAGACTTTCAAACAACTATCGATTCTTGGTAACACTAAACCTATAGTGGGTAAGGTACTTTCTTGCTTCCCTTCATCGAATATAAAGCATCCTCTTTCAATTCACTCTTTTTTCCCAGCGTCTTTCATTGCTTTGGGTCAGTCTAGTGGGTTTCTAGGAAGGGGCCAAAAAATCGTCTTTGACAATTCGGGGTCCGAGAGAATAACTCACTCAGGATTTGAAAGGGAAGTAGATTTTCACGATCCAAGGAAACCTCAGACAGACATCATTCATCCAGCATCCGAAAAGGTCGTGATCAGATCATCGGGTAAGCTTAGCAGAGAGCTTGTTAGGTTGCAATTCGGAGTCAACTATGACAAAGGCTCGACCTCGAAGGGTTCAACTTGATCGTTATGAAGATTTGTTCATGGAATATTAGAGGGGGAGGGACAGCCAGGAAAAAGGAATTAGTGCGTACGGTTATACGCAAGGAAAACCCGGATATCGCCGTGTTCTTAGAAACCAAGAGAATTACAGTTGATCGGCGCTTCGTAGCAAGTTTGTGGAAGTCTAGATATGTCGATTGGGTGTGTTGACCAGCGGAAGGAAGATCAGGTGGCATTCTAATCTTGTGGGATCCTCGAGTGATTGCGGTGCGTGACAATTTGATTGGGAACTTCTCGGTTTCGATTCAAATCCAGCGCCAAGATGATATCACTTGGTGGTTCTCGGCAATTTATGGCCCATGTAATCCAAGGCAACATGAGTTATTTTGGGAGGAACTAGCAGGGTTGCACACCATATGCGGGGACAAATGGTGTGTAGGAGGTGACTTTAACGTGGTTCGAAATTTGAATGAAAAGATGAATAGCAACTCCTTCACAACAAGTATGCAATGCTTTGATGTTCTTATTGAGGAATTGTGTCTTCACGATCCCCCTTTACTGAATGCAAAGTTTACCTGGTCCAATTTCAGAGAAAGCCCCATTTGCTGCAGATTAGACAGGTTTCTCTTTACCATGGGGTGGAAAGCCATCTTCCCCACGTTTAGACAGACAGTGCTTC
>NC_133321.1:5413724-5463847 GCF_012295235.1 Primulina huaijiensis
GGGCAGGTTTTAAGTTTATGATGAAACTCAAAGAAACAAAAAAAATGGTCTCCATCTGGAATAAAGAGGTCTTCGGTGATCTTAATATCAAAATTAAAGAATTGCAAAATAAGATCTCTCATTTAGATGCGACAGAGGCAGACGGATCTTGGTCAATCGAATTACAGGAGCAGCGGCGGGATGCAAGATGTGAGTTGGAAACTTTTACTATCCGGAAACTGCAGATGGAAGGTCAAAAGGCAAAAGTTAAATGGCTGAAAGATGGGGATCAAAACTCTAAGTTCTTCCACTCGTTGCTGAAAAACAGAAGAAACAAAGCGATGATTGATAAGATTGAGTTGGATGATGGGTCATTACTTACAGAGGAATCAGAGATTGAGAAGGCAATCATCGATTATTACAAAATATTGTACAGAAAATCTGAAGGAGATGGTCCGTGTTTAGAGGGTCTGGAGTGGATGCCGTTAGATTCCACGGAGGCTGCAAAGTTGGAAGAGCCATTCTCCGAGGAGGAGATCAGTCGTGCAGTTCATCATTGTGATGGTAACAAGGCTCCGGGACCGGATGTGTTTACATTAGCTTTCTTTCAAAAAAGCTGGGATACTATTAAAGATGATCTCTTGAAAGTCTTTGCTGAGTTTTTTGAAGATGGTATCGTTAATGGAATTACCAATGAAACCTACTTGTGTCTCATTCCAAAAAAGCAAGAGGCCACGAAGATCAAAGACTTTAGACCAATCAGCCTAATCACCAGTTTGTACAAAATTTTGTCTAAAGTTTTAACCAACAGATTGAAGGAGGTGATGAGCATAACAGTGGCGGAGAATCAATGTGCTTTCATTCGTGGAAGACAGATTACAGATTGTTGCCTCATAGCCAACGAAGTCATCGAGGAGTATAGAAGGAAAAAAAAGAAGGGATGGATCTTGAAAGTAGATTTTGAAAAAGCTTATGATAATGTGGATTGGAGATTTCTAGATTTCGTGCTTGATAAGAAGGGTTTTGGAGTTAAGTGGAGGAAATGGATCAAGGGTTGTGTCTCTAATGTGTCGTATTCAATTTTCATTAATGGGAGACCAAGGGGGAAGTTTAAAGGGGAAAGGGGTCTCAGACAAGGGGACCCTTTATCACCTTTTCTCTTTAATCTTGTGATTGATGGGCTAGGAAGAATGGTTGATCGGGCAAAGTCTACAAACACAGTCAGAGGACTCGAGGTTGGGAGAAACAAAGTAGAAGTCTCACACATTCAATTTGCGGATGACACTCTCTTTCTCGTTCAATCTGAGCAACATTTGAAGGCCGTCGTAGAACTCCTTAAAGTGTTTTGTTCGAAATCAGGGTTGAAAATTAATTTAGAGAAAAGTTCTTTGCTTGGTTTGAACCATTCGGGCGTTGAAGTTGATGGTGTGGCAGCGGAGATTGGTTGTAAGAAAGAAGATTGGCCTATTAAGTACCTCGGTGCACCATTGGGAGGAAACCCATCGAAATTGGAATTTTGGGGACCTGTAATTTCTAAGATGTCCAATAAGTTGGCTAGTTGGAAAAAGGTATTCCTATCTAGAGGTGGTCGATTAACACTGATTCAGTCAGTGTTAAGTGCACTACCTACTTACTTTATGTCACTATTCATGGTCCCAAACAGAGTGGCAAAGCAAATGGAAACTTTGATGAGGAACTTTTTGTGGGACGGTCCTAATGGGGAGATGCACTGCCACGTTATTAACTGGGCTCAGGTGTGCAAACCAAAAGACAAAGGAGGTTTGGGTTTGGGTAACATCCGCCTAAGGAATAGGGCTCTTCTTGGGAAATGGTGGTGGAGAAATGCGGTAGAGAAATATCCTTTGTGGAAAAGAGTTGTGGGTAGCATTTACGGGTTTCAAGATAACGGCTGGGATTTAAGAGTGGCAAGAAACTCAACTTTCAAAAGCCCATGGAAGTTTATCTCTCGGACCCATCCACTTTGTCAGCACTTGATTGGCTCGGTACTTAAGGGTGGGAATATTATTCGGTTCTGGGAGGATAGATGGGTGGGTTTGTGTCCTTTTAAAGAGTGTTTTCCTCGTCTTTTTCTTATCTCTGAGTATACTAATAAACCAATTAATCATTTCTTCTCGGTCTCTAATAGTCAAGGTCTTTCAGTCGTTCAGTGGGATGTGCGCTTCAGAAGAGGGTTGAACAATACTGAGTTAGGAGAATTCACATCTCTAACGGGGGTTTTAGATTCAGTATCTTTGAGTGCGGGGGTAGGGGATGCCAGGGTTTGGTTAGGGGACTCTTCGGGGGTATTCTCTGTTAACTCGTTCTACTCTACTTTTTTTCACAATGTTTCTGATCCATCTTTCCCTTTCTCCTCTCAAATCTGGAAAGTACCGATCTCACATAAGGTGAAAGTGTTCTCTTGGATCGTTGCGCTGGGAAAATTGCAGACGAGTGACAGAGTGCAGAAAAGATATCCGAATTATGCCTTATGCCCTCAGTGGTGCGTTTTGTGTAAGAACAATGAGGAAAACCAAGATCACCTCTTGATTCACTGCTCTTTTACAAGACGTTTATGGATTAATGTTATGCAACACTTGGGATTTGAATGGACCTTTCCTCTCAACTCAAGAGACATGTTCGTTATGGAGCACAGTTACCTCAAGGGAAAGGGCCTCAGAAACTTTTGGTCCATTATTATTCACTGCTTATTTTGGTCGATATGGCTTGAGCGCAATAACAGAGTTTTCAATGAGATAGAAGAGTCTTCAGAGAATTTATGGGAGTTAATTAAAATCAGAGTGGCGAGATGGACACTAACCATACCCTCGTTCCAACACTTACTGTTATCAGATATTGCTAGGGATTGGTGTTTTATTTGTTCTTGAATTGATCATAGATTTAAATTCAAGTTGTGGATCGTGGATCACTCATCCACTTCGCATTGTAAACCTTTCATATTATTATTAATTTTTTAGTTTCTTATAAAAAAAAAAATAATTGAATGACCACATTAGTTCAAGAGTAAAAAATGGAACATGATTGTATCTAACTCGCAAACTGACCTGCATGCTGCCGGTAATTCCTCCGCCGGAGGTGATTCCGGAGCCATTACGCAGTGAAACGAGTCCCTCCAGTTAGCAGCTGGTGAAATATACAGATCGAAATTGCTGTAATACGATGATTCTGTCGTTGCTAATTGAGTTTCCGCTGCGTCGTTTATGCCTGGAAACACCATTTGTCCTTCTGATGTCTTGGAAAAGTAACCCCGATCGAGTGTCGTTGTTTCAAGAAGTGGGAAGGAATCGTTAATTTCTGAAGATTAAAGGAATCCATAGTTTGCAGTATAGAGTAGTAGAAGACATGAGACAACAGGAGGCTTATGGATGCAAGTGTTTAAGGGTAGAGATTTGCCAGCCATTCACTTAAATAAAATTATTTTAATGTATTAAATAATTAATATAGTAAAGTACAATAAATGAAATTTAAATAATATTTTAGTGGATCGAGGGTGTTCGAGTTGGTTTTATATCAATATTTTTTTGGATGAATCTATCGCAAAAGTTTATTCAATTTATTTGATTAATGTGATTTACATGATATTATATTAACCATGAGCTTATCCCGTGCATATCGAAGAATAATGAGTGATGATTTCCATTATCATAGAAAAAATTATTTATTACTATATTAAGTCATTAAGAGTAGTGTTAATGTGAGAACCAAGAATACTACATCTACAACACTTGGAATTAAAAAATTTAAGCAGTTAATAAAACCATGCAAACATCGCCACATTTTCGAAAATTTGAAGGGCATTTAGCTAAAGTAATAACAAGCTAATAAATGACTATTTGACCAAGCTTCTCAACAGCTATTAATTTTGAAAACGGGACACAAAAATGCAGCATAATTTTGAAATTGAAAGGTGCACATTCAACTGATTTAAGATGAAGTTGTAATAACTCTTTTAATAGCCATTATCAGCCATGAATATAGTTGTAACAGCTGCTCATTCAGCTAACCTTTTCTTGGCCTATAAATAGTGTCCAAGAGAACAACACCAAATACTCTGCGAATTTCGAGCACAAATGTTGTCCAATCTGACCAAGTTTTGAAGCCCCTGCCTGCAACAGTCTTTCGAAGCCCTTAGCAGCAACATTCCAAGCCGAAACTCAGCCAAAAGATTTCTAGAACTTGCAGCACCAATTTTCGAGCATTGTTGCGTTGCTTTCAAGGGTTTTCTGTCCAAATCGAAAGCTGACAGCAACACCATATTCTTGAGCAAAACACTGCCCATTCACAAGCAGAGAGACATCCAACCTTTAGTCAAAAACAACAAGATTCGATCTACTTTCGAAGTCATTCAGTAGTTGTTGGTTCGCATATATCGACGATTATTCTCATTTCTTTTGAAGATCATTATCAAGTAAGTGGGCTTACTGCTTTTTTTTTTCAAAAATTTTATATGTAGTTATTTGAAAATTCAATCAGCATGACATATTTGTTTCTATTTGATATGCTATCTTTGAATTTGTTTGTGGTTCGATATTAGATGCGATATTTGAAAGCATGTTAGAAATGCACTGCAATTGTAGAACCCGAAAATCAGATTACGTATAAGCCATGCATAATTGCTACTATTTAAATTAAAAATAAATTTTATAAATATATGAAGTGTTTTATTTATTTTAAAGGTAGATGTTTAGTTATATCTTTTCAGGATAAATAAGCGAGGTCGGACCGGAGTTTGGAGATTAGAGATAAGATTAATAATAAGGAGATATTCCTAAATTTAATTTAAGTCAAGGAATAATTTAATTTAAAGAAATAGAATGTTTTAAAATTTATTTAATTAATTAGAGCTAAGTTGGTAAATAAATTCTTTTAGGTTCAATATTTAATTAAAGCTTAAATAAAATATGTAAACAAATGGGGGTGAATTAATAAAGGTCAAATATATTCAAGAAATTTAAACATAGCATTTAAACATTTAAATTTGAGGTCATGTATGCTATGCAAGATTTTATCCTAAATGGAATTGTTAATTCACTAGAAAATATAATGGGGGTTATTAAACCTTAAGCATTTAAAATATGAAAGTAAAACAATATCATACCATGCCAAAAAAAATACTAATAAGTTTCGGTCAAGCCATTTTGAAGGTGTGATAACTCCTCATTCAAGCCACCTCAATGGTCTTTAAAATGAATAAACTGTCTCACCTTTAATTCAATAGCTATTAGTAAATTCAAATATTATAATTCACATAATTTCCTTCAACTAATTACCTAGTAAACCAACGGGAACATGCAACAAAAATAAGAGTAAATCAACGGCTGCAAAGGAATTGAGAAGCCATTTCAAACCATCACACTTCTTGACTTGTAACTCCCAAACTAAAGGCATATAATGGCACCTTTAACACCCCTTGAACATTCACCTTCATCACCTACATTTCCTATACCCCTTATCTTCGAAATTAGCAGGAAACCAGAAGCTTAGGATCGTGAATTCAGCAGCAGAAACAAAGAAAGAAATCTAACTTCGTTCCGTCGCGTCGTATTGTCGTTTTGATTTGTTTTTCTTCAAAACAAATTCCAGGCATGTATATGTTGTTCCTTTTCTCTTCAATCAAGTCCTATAAATATTTTAAAGCATGATATATTCATAATTCAAGCAGCAACTCGAAATTTTGACAGCAACATTCAAATAAATTCTGTACAGCCTTCTCGGCTCTTTTGCTTTGTGCTTCACGGTTTTACATGTTTATATTGTTACAGGGAGTTGCTCGATTCCAGGCCTTCATGGTTGCTTCTAGGAATGTTTTGGAGTGTGTTAGGGAGTTATTGTTTCACTGATTTGGGTCCAAACCTTTCAAACAAAAGCATGACAGCAAATGTTTTCCCACAAGCCACAGATTGGGTCACGATTTTCTGTCATTGAGTTGTTTAAGGGCTATTCGAATCCTGGCTGTCTTAGGGGCTGTAACCATGGTTAGAACTCTCTCTTAACATGTTTAAGAAGTGACCAAGGTGTGCTTTCAAGTTTTGGTTCATGGTTCCCTCAAAACTTTTAAGCAACAACACAAGAACATATTTCGGTTTTTCCATTTCTTGTGTGAGTGTGTTTCGGTTTTGGGGTGTGGATTGGATTATGGTTGGCTCCTAGCCAGTAGCCATGGTTCATACAACACTCCATCATGTCTAGATTGAGCCACGATTGATTAAATGGCCACTGGAACGACACAAGACAATCAAATATTTCATTACATCACACTACACCCGAAAGGGTGCTCTCGGGTGGGAGCTGTGAGTGTCTTAGGTAGTGGCTTGGTTTGTGATTGACTTTTAGCTCTTAGTCATGCTCCACAAACAAGCAAGCTGCCGCTGCCGTATTTTCTTCTTTTGACAGCAACAATGGGTCACGGTTTTGGTGATTGTTTGAGTCCTTCGTTGGCTTTTAGCCCATGACCTTGGATTGGACAGTACCTCAATGAGTTAGAAAAGTCGTGTTTTTGGCCGTTCGTGATTTGGTCGAGTTTAGAGGTCGTACGAGAATTTACGGTGAAAGGTGCCAAAATGACTCTCGAAAGAGTGTTTTATGTTTTTGTGTTCCATTCACCTATTTTCGTGTTTTACAGTCCTTGTGCATATTTTTCAGTATGTTGGGGGTATTTTTAATCATGGTTAAACGTTGGTGTAAGGTTGGTTCGGGTTGGTACGATACCATGATTAAAAATCAAGTGGTTGGGCCTAATAGTCTCATTTTGATTCTATTGTTGAGTTTTGGTTCTATTGTCAAGTTTAAGTCAAGATAATATTATTTGAACGCGTCACATATTAGAGTTAAGTCGCAGCAAGCCTGGTAACGATTCAACTCATCCGGTAAAAATAAGGTTATAATTATATTACGTGCATAAAAATATAAAATGTTTATTTTTGAGATATATGCTATATGTCTTGTGGCCACCTTATGTATATGGGTTTGGAAGTCGGTAGGCGCAACCGAGGACCTCTCCACCCGGTGACTTACGACCGGTTTATGATTATGTATGGGTACGGACATCCAGTCCAAGGGCTGTGATTGATCCCTACCGCCCAGTATACTGTGGTTTAGTCTGATCAGGCGCTCACGTTATGTTATGGGCCACTTGCTTAGAAACATTATCTCTACCATAAAATTATGATATGTTATGACAGAGCTCTATTGAGCAAAGCTTTTACGTATGATTTTCAGATATGCACGTAGTTATAATTATTCATGATACGATTCTCACCGTATGCTTTACGATACTTTATTTTTACGTTGCTTGCGATTTTATGATATATTTACTTGTTATTCACAATATATACATGTTGAGTCTTTAGACTCACTAGACTTGATTGTTGTAGGTATTGATGAGGTCGAGACCGTGGGCGGAGACCAGTGAGCGATCTTGGGACAACAGTAGTAAACCCGAGGACCTCATGATTTAATTTATGCACCTTTTATCATTCAAACTTGATTTTAACATGTTGGATTATTTTTAAAGTGTTGTTTGAAATACAATATTGACTTCCGCTGTTATTTTAAAGTTAAAATTATTTACATGTTTATTTTATAAATTGGGCAAGTTATTTATTTATTTAAAAAAATTTTAATAATTCCGCAAATTTATGAATACGAAATACAGTCCTTTACAGCAATGATTCAAGTTAGAAATGGCAAAAAAAAAAAAAATCCGATGTTTGATATGTTTGGTTAAGGTCATGATTCGTTGACTTATAACAACTGTTAATTTTGCATCGACCTTATTAGATTCAACAAGCCTATGAAATTATGATTATGTATACGTATATGTATCTTTGGTATTTGTTGGACACGATCGGTCTCACTTGCTGAGTTTTTCCGAAAATACTCATCTTACCGAGATAAGAATGAAGATCATTTAGATAACAATGAGAAAGCCATGTTTTGGGGATGGTGATGAAGGACCAGTTTTAGATCAAGACTATTTGAAATCTATTTTGGTAAGTTATAATTCGCTTCTGTATTTCATCTAATTTTTAATTGCATTGTAAATAAATTGAAATGGTTTACGATATAGAATAGTTTTGAAAAGATTTGTACTACGATGCTAGTTGTTTATGATTGTGTGATTGTTAAACAACATAAATGTCAATGCGCTTCGATCTCGAGACAATACGTAGTGGAATCAGAGGCAACATGTTCATAATATTGTCAGGACTTTGCTACACAAAACTTGGCTATGTTAGATTTTCGTAAAAAGCTTAGTTCAATCATATCAAACTCACACTCAGTTTTTGTCTTTTTTTTTTTTAAATTCTCGCAGGGCTCATAACTTCGCATAGAAAACTCGAAATCCAAATTCTTCTAGTGGTTCCGCAATCCTCACCACTCATGCTTTAATCTATATAAAGATCACATAATTTTCCACTTTAGGAAATTTATGGAAAAAAATCCTCTTTTGATCCTTGCATTATGTAAAATGATCCTAAAGTAGATTGTTTGCTGATTGTTTGACATTATTCATTGATTTTTATATCCATACTTGTTATTTTAGATGGTTCTAAGCCTTTCAATTTGTTGATTTCAAGAAATTACTTCCGCCATCCCTCGTACTCGTGCCCAGGCAACCCTGCATATGCGTGAACTCGCCCTTAGCGATCTGAAGGATCATTTGTGCTAGCACCTTCGAAGATGCTTCAAACAAAATATTCTCCAATGAGCCGCAATAGCTCGTGTTCTAAGAATATTAACACCGATGAATTAAATCAAATTTGGTTTAAAACCAAGCGGAAGAAACTCGAAGTAATCCTTCGTGAAGAAGAATGTTATATTAGAAAACATTTTAACTTATGTAAACTGAATAACTGAAAAACAGAGGATCAGTTGTCGCATATATCAGTTCAGTTATGGTAAGAACTGAACTCACGGATGCTCTAACTGATCAAATCAGTTTGAAAACAGCAATTAATCAGTTAAGTTATGGATGTTCGGAGGCTTCAACTACTACGTCACCCCTTCTACCACCTCGGGTAGGATCCACTAGAAGACTTTGATTTGTACAACTACTTGTACAAACCCACCCAGCTTATGACTTACAAACTTCCTAACTGAACTCCTAGTCTAGACTGAAGGCAGCACCTTCCAACCAACACTTCTTTAACGTCTATGTGAGAAAGACTACATACACAAGTTTAATGTCTTTGTGGAAGACTGTATTTTGGATGGTGGTGTGTTCGTGTGTGAGAACTGAACTAAAGTGTTCTCACACACTCAGGAAAAAATGCTTCTAAACCTAAGCTGATAACAAGTTGAACTGTTCCCTCAAATCTGCGCTGATTGCTTCTTCAAAGCAGATAAGTATTAAGCGTGCCATTTCTTTATTTTTGTTCACTCATGCTTTGGTCTTCACTGATCTTCTCTTTATATAGGCGGGAAACTGATCGTACAGTGAGACTCAATTATTGTATCCGTTGCATCTTGAATTTGCTACTTGGACTTTGTGTCTCGACTTTACGACTGCCGTTCTGGAACGTTTGTCTTTAATGCTCTGATGCAACGTCCATTATTGTCCTTTGACTGGATAATTACTTTGTCCCTTTGTGTATAGCTGGAATCCACTGAATGAGTTTGTCTTTATCTACAACTGAAAGATTCTTAACTGACGCTCCGAACTAGTCAGCTGAACTGATCTTCAGTTGGGCTGATGAAATCGGTTGACTCGTCAGTAGAACTGATTTCACTCTCGTTCAGTTGAACTGATCAGTTGAACACTCCTTTGGCTGGCCAGGCTTCTGAGGTTCTTCTGCTGATCCACCTATCAACTAGATGATTAGCTGAACTGCTCATTTGACATATCAGTTCGCCTGATTCAGTTTGTGCGAATAGTTGGTCTTCAGTTTACAATTTATATTCCTAAAAACCGATCCTAGCTTCTGCACACTTAAAGTAAATTATTAATAACAAAATAACAAGCTTTGTTAACGTACACATCCAGATTGCGAGCTTGAAAAGTTCTAACACGATCACCAGATTGAGATCACAAAACTTGAGCAGCTAAAAACAATATATTCAGGTCAAGTGTTAGTACATAGAAATATCGTTAAAAGCCCCCGCTCAAAAACTGAGTTAAAGACATTTTTGAAAAACAATTTTTCAGTTTTAGAGTACGAAAAGAAACCCCCTCTCAAAAATTGAATAAAATCTCGTATTTGATAAATAATTTTCTTATAATTCATTTAGAGATTTTAATCATTCAAGCAACATAGACAAGAAATCTGGAAATATCCATTCAGTCACAATGAAACACAGCTGAAAAAACATAATGTTTATAAAATAAATTCCTTGTATTTTACATTTAAGTACATACATCAGAAATTGCTACTACAATAACATATTTTAAACAACATTAGGTATCGGTCGGTTAATGTGTGACAGGACTTAATATACCAACAACTGATTGCTTGGACTACTTGAATTGCTGCACCGGTCGTGAGTTCAATTCGCTAGAGAAACGAGTTAATTTGCCTTGAACTTGATCTCTTTGCTAGCTAACTAGTCGAGCAGACTCAAACTAGGCTCAAGCGGAATGTAGCTGGTGATTGAATCAACCNACTCATGCTTTGGTCTTCACTGATCTTCTCTTTATATAGGCGGGAAACTGATCGTACAGTGAGACTCAATTATTGTATCCGTTGCATCTTGAATTTGCTACTTGGACTTTGTGTCTCGACTTTACGACTGCCGTTCTGGAACGTTTGTCTTTAATGCTCTGATGCAACGTCCATTATTGTCCTTTGACTGGATAATTACTTTGTCCCTTTGTGTATAGCTGGAATCCACTGAATGAGTTTGTCTTTATCTACAACTGAAAGATTCTTAACTGACGCTCCGAACTAGTCAGCTGAACTGATCTTCAGTTGGGCTGATGAAATCGGTTGACTCGTCAGTAGAACTGATTTCACTCTCGTTCAGTTGAACTGATCAGTTGAACACTCCTTTGGCTGGCCAGGCTTCTGAGGTTCTTCTGCTGATCCACCTATCAACTAGATGATTAGCTGAACTGCTCATTTGACATATCAGTTCGCCTGATTCAGTTTGTGCGAATAGTTGGTCTTCAGTTTACAATTTATATTCCTCAAAACTGATCCTAGCTTCTGCACACTTAAGGTAAATTATTAATAACAAAATAACAAGCTTTGTTAACATCAAAATCAAGATTGCGAACTTGAAAAGTTCCAACACGATCACAAGATTGAGATCACAAAACTTGAGCAGCTAAAAACAATATGTTCAGTTCAAGTGTTAGTACATTTAAATATCGTTAAAAGCTCCCGCTCAAAAACTGAGTTAAAGACATTTTTGAAAAACAATTTTAAAAAAAAAACTCCCCCTCGAAAAATGAATTGACAAAACTCTTAGGAAAACAAAGTTAAGAGAACAACTTCAGTTGAAGAAAAGAAAGATCCTTCTCAACAACTAAATTTTAAAAACTGATTGAAAAACAATTTTTCAGTTTTAGAGTACGAAAAGAAACCCCCTCTCAAAAATTGAATAAAATCTCGTATTTGATAAATAATTTTCTTATAATTCATTTAGAGTTTTTAATCATTCAAGCAACATAGACAAGAAATCTGGAAATATCCATTCAGTCACAATGAAACACAGCTGAAAAAACATGATGTTTATAAAATAAATTCCTTGTATTTTACATTTAAGTACATACATCAGAAATTGCTACTACAATAACATATTTTAAACAACATTAGGTATCGGTCGGTTAATGTGTGACAGGACTTAATATACCAACAACTGATTGCTTGGACTACTTGAATTGCTGCACCGGTCGTGAGTTCAATTCGCTAGAGAAACGAGTTAATTTGCCTTGAACTTGATCTCTTTGCTAGCTAACTAGTCGAGCAGACTCAAACTAGGCTCAAGCGGAATGTAGCTGGTGATTGAATCAACCAATGTCCCAGCATGGATGAGTTTCGTCTGAAGAACAGCTGACCTGGTATGTTTGGAACTGAAATCTTGTTCATCGAACAATTTAGCCGTGCATCTTGATAGATGAAGCTCAGGACCCTGCAGGCTGATTAAAACCCCAAAGCTCAGAGTCGAGTGAAGTGGCTACAACGTTAGTTGCAGAGCCAATCCTCTCAACCCTTCGCAATGTGCGATAGATAAAAATTTTTAAATAGTTTTCAAAATAATATGAAATACTTTTAAATAGCTTTTAAAATTATTTAAAGTAACAAATTTTAAAACACAGTTTTCTTCAAATGTTCTTCTTAGAACAACCAGCTCTGATACAAATTGAAGGATCGTTTGTGCTAGCACCTTTGAAGATGCTTAAAACAAAATATTCTCTAATGAGCAGCAATAGCTCGTGTTCTAAGAATGTTAACACCGATGAATTAAATCGAGTTTGGTTTAAAACCAAGCAGAAGAAACTCGAAGTAATCCTTCGTGAAGAAGACTGTTATATTAGAAAACATTTTAACTTATGTAAACTGAATAACTGAAAAACAGAGGATCAGTTTTCGCATATATCAGTTCAGTTATAATAAGAACTGAACTCACGGATGCTCTAACTGATCAAATCAGTTTGAAAACAGCAGTTAATCAGTTAAGCACACAAGATATGTTTATGGATGTTCGGAGACTTCAACTACTCCTACGTCACCCCTTCTACAACCTCGGGTAGGATCCACTACATAACTTTGATTTATACAATTACTTGTACAAACCCACCCAACTTAAGACTTACACACTACCTAACTGAACTCCTAGTCTAGACTAAAGACAGCACCTTCCAGCCAACACTTCTTTAACGTCTAAGTGAGAAAGACTACATACACAAGTTTAATGTCTTTGTGCAAGACTGTATTTTGGGTGTTGGTGTGTTCGTGTGTGAGAACTGTTCAAAAGTGTTCTCACACACGGAAGGAAAAATGCTTCTAAACCAAAGCTGATAACACGTTGAAGTGTTTCCTCAAATCTGGGCTGATTGCTTCTTCAAAGCTGATAAGCATTAAGCGTGCCATTTTTTATTTTTGCTCACTCATGCTTTGGTCTTCACTGATCTTCCTTTATATAGGCGGAAAACTGATCGTACAATGAGACTCAATTATTGTATCCGTTGCATCTTGAATTTGCTCCTTGGGCTTTGTGTCTCGACTTTACGACTGCCCGTCTGGAACGTTTGTCTTTGTTGCTCCGATGCAACGTCAATTATTGTAGAGCCCAAATTCAGTACACGTATAACCCATGCATTTATTTAATTATTAAATCATTTAAATAATTTTAAAGCGAGTCCTAGTAGTGCATGATTTATTTAAATACATTATTTTAAATTATTCATGTTTATGTGATGCACGTTAAAATATTTATCGAGTTTCATGTTTCAGGCGATTATTCGATGCGGGATCGAGGAAGAGACCGATGACGATTTTGACAATTTAAAATGTGTTATTTATTTTAAGTTGAAGATGTGGCATTTTTAAATAATTTATTCAGTTTAGTATTTTAAGAGTCTAGTTTATTGATTTTAGTGATTTTAGAATCTTAAAATTTTTAAAGTCTAGCACTGATGCATATCAGTTTTTTAAATAAGGGATTTTAGTGAAGTTAGTCTTTGACTAAGATTTTTCTATTAGCATTTTATTTGCATTGTGATTAGCAACTTTTAATTAGCCTTATTAACTCCTAATTAAACAATATTCCCCCTTTATTATATTAATATACACGACACACACACATATATCTTACAATACACACACATACACATCTATTCATTCATACTTTTTTGAGAAGAAACCTAGGGTTCATATCAATACAGCAGCCGCCCCTTTTCTCTCAAATTCCAGCAAGGTTTTGTTGTGTTTTCTTCAAAGAAAATCGAGCCACCATCGTCACGGATCAAGTCTCGCTTCCTTCCCGCTTCGGTATCGTCATCACGGTATTTCTAATTATCAAAGGGCACATATATTCTTTCATTCCTATATCGATCTCGTCATATTATGTGTTTTGTTGATATTTATGCGTAAAAATTCATGTGTGATGAGTAGAAGTTTGAGCAATCATGTTCAGATCAATTTTGAAACGATTTTGGATCACAAATTTATGTTTTTGCTGTCATTTTAATTACTGCGATTTTTCGGTCGTGATTCTGAGACAACGTTTGACACAAAAATTGTAGATTTTTACAATATCTTCGATTTGATATAAGATTCGAAATTTTTGCACAAAAATTGAGTGAGTTATGGTGTTTTTTGTGGGACCGCTCAAATTGCGTTTTTCAGTAAATTACGATGTTGATGCGTTCATGAAGTTTATTTGTTGTAGGCTTCGTTGGGAATCGACGGGTGATCGTTGCAGCGTCTAGGTATGTTTAGTTCGATGTTGGGATGATTTTTGGTGTCTCTTTTCGTGTCGTTAGGCACCAAGTTGAATCAAGAGTCGAGGAAGAAAATGGTGTCGAACTTCGAGTTGTGTCCTTAGTTGTTGATTGTCACACTTGGGAACAATTGTAATGGCTTACTTGGGTTTGGTACAATGCCGTGATGTCCTAGGATGGGTCTCGAGTGTCGAGTCACGGTTGGGTGATCGAAATAAGAAGAGGAAGCCACAAGCACATGAATTCTCGTAGGTACGCGTTCACAGTAGCTACACGGACCCCTACACGGATGAGGGCACGGGGTCCGTGCCTTTGTGTTTCACTTAGTGTATTTTCCAGTGCCTACACGGATGTCTACCCGGACCAAGACACGGGGTCCGTGCCTTTGTTTCTTTTCGGTGTCAAAATTCGCGAAGGCACCCGGACCCCTACACGGACCCTAGCACGAGGTCCGTGCCCCTTCTTCTTTCCGAGTATTCTTTCCACCGCACTTAGACGGACCCGTATACAGACCCGGTAACGGGGTCCGTGTACTCACGTTTTTGGGAAAAGTTTAATGTTTGCTTTGGGGTTTGATGTCATGGTTTAGTGCAAGGATTATCAAGGTCGAGTCAGGGGAAATTTTAGAATGTCCTAAGAAATGATTGAGCTTGAGAGTAACCATGATAAGTACGTCTAAGCTATGCAAGTTAAGTATGCAGTTTCATGTTAGTACGTGCAGGAGCGACGGCCCCGATCGAATTCCAACGAATCCCTCAATGCCAAGTAAGTATGTATGACGTGCAAGAAAATATTTTAAGTTTTTGAGGTATGCTAAATGTCTTGTTACCAAATTATGTTTAGGATTGGAAAGCGTTAAATTATGAACGGGGACCAATCCACTCGTTAAATTATGAACGGGTTTAGATCGTGATTGGAAAGCGTTAAATTATGAACGGGGACCAATCAGCCTGTTAAATTATGAACGGGGATCTCATGTATGTGGCAGTGGATACGTCCTTGTCAGCTCAGTAATGTGGTTTAGTCTGATCAGGCGTTTATTATGTATGGGTCACTTGCTTTGAATCATGCCTCTACGAAAAATGATGAAGTTATGTATGTTCAAGTATGTTCAAGTATGCAAGCACGTTAAGAAAGTTTATGTTGACGGCACGTCTAATTATGTACGTACGTATGTTCAAGTTCATTTTGCAAGTTCAAGTTTCAAGTATGTATGTCCTATTTTAAAGTTGCATGTGGTTTTATTATGTATTACTTGCTATTCCAGTTTATACGTGTTGAGTCTTTAGACTCACTAGACTTGATCGATGCAGGTGAGGATGTCTATGAGGAGACAGGAGGTAGCGACCAAGGAGCAGGCTTGGACTGAGCGGGAGGCTAAACCCGAGGACCGCCCACGTCATTTTTAATATTTTTATGCAAGTTTAAATTTACTCTGATTTTATGTTTTGATGCGAGATGTTTTGAACAAGCTTTTCTTTTAACAAAATTTTTATTGGTGATGGATGATTCCAAAGATATTTTTATGAACGATGAGTTGACGACCGTATGGATGTTTATATTTAAGAAAATTTTATATTGTTCCGCAAATTTTAAGTAGTAAAAGTACGGTGCGTTACAGTTGGTATCAGAGCGGTGTTCTTGTAAAGGGTTACGCCTACTGCCAGTCGCAAGAAGCTCACGAAGTCACACCTCGAGTCTGTAAATTTTAAAGTTTTGCATTATGTATGTAGTAAGCATTGAATCATGATTTCTGCATGTCCATGTTTTAAGTTTAGATTTCGTGCATCATATGATATTGCTATTATATTCATGCATATTGGGTTTACGTGATGGGGAAATGTTGGAACAGTATGCCTCCTAGACGTTTGGTTAGTTGTGGAGCAGGCGATAAGAATAGGGAAGCCCATGATGGGGAGAGGGTTACTCCTCCTCGTCCACCGCCAGATATGCAAGCTCAGATGCTTGCAGGGATGACTTAGTTCTTTGCACAGTTTGCGGGGAACCAAGCTACAGTGGATACAGGGGCGAGGCCCAGATCGAAGCAGTTTACGAGAGGTTTAGGAGGATGGATCCTAAAGAGTTCTCGAGGACTACTGACCCGATGATAGCAGAAGGATGGATTAAGTCCATCGAGGTAATCTTTGTGTTTATGAAGTTGCAGGATGCAGACAGAGTTAGATGTGAAACCTTTTTGTTGACAGGGGACGCCAGGCTATGGTGGGAGAGCTCGTCCGTGTTGGTGAATCTGCAGACTCTGTCATGGAATGGCTTTAAGGAGGTCTTTTACTCCAAGTACTTCACTGAGGAAGTACGATCTAGACTGACTAGAGAGTTTGTGGCGTTGAGTCAGGGAGACAGCAGCATAGCTGAGTTCGTGAGGAAATTCGAGAGGAGGTGTCACTTCATACCCCTGATTGCGAATGATGCCCGGGAGAAGTTGAGGCATTTTATTGATGGGTTGCAGCCGATCTTGCGCCTTGATGTCAGGGTTGCTGGTCCTACGACTTATGTAGTTGCCGTGTCGAGAGCTTTGGCGGCAGAGCAGGACCAGAGAGACATTGAGGTCAATAGGCAGGGCAAGGGGCCCTATCAGACACCTTGTCTTTAGGAACCTTTGTAAGCCATTAAGAAACTTAGGATTAAGTGGATATGAGTACTGGAATTAGGTTATCTAAGACTACTTGGGTTGTGTAAGTTTTAATTTCAAGTTTATGAAATAGGTGTTCATACGGGGATATTGGGTGAAATAAAAACAAAATGGAATTAGTTGTATTCAACATAGGTTACAAATGGTCGAATATTAAGATTTTTTATCGAGTAAGAAAATCTAAAATCTTTATATGAGGATTCTAGAATTCTATGTGTTTTAAATGAAGTTAATTTGTTAGAGTTAATCCATCATTAACAGTGGAAAACTCATTAAGCTTTATACGTTAGAATGAATTAAGTATTGAGGATACGTCAAAATGTGGCATTCGTTCCAATGAGGAAGTTTTAAGTATATTAGGCCTCAACTATAACATAATTGGAAAGGAAATAGCTTAAGCATGTGTTTTATGCTAAGAAAGTTTTATTATTTAAGCAGAAGATCGATATTGTATATTTTGGGGTTTTATGGATTAAAGTTACTCGAACTTTAAGATTTGCAACAATTTTATATTCGGGATGTACTTGTAAATAGCTAAGTTACGTAAGTTTGGTGTCGTAAGGTAAAGATTCGATTCAAGGATCGTATGTCAATATTATTATGGGGTTAAGACAAGGTTTAAATTTTGAGGGTAGTGCCAAGGATAGAAGTTGATCAGTAACTTTTGGTGCTAAGATTTCTTAGGATGAACTGCATAAATGCTAACGTAATAGATCAATAAACATTTCGAGTATAGTATAAGGAAAGTAAGATACGATAAGTTTTAACCTCCATTTATAATATTAGGAATTGTGAGATAAGTCAGGATTCGAGGTCATAGTAAAGTAAAACTAAGACAGCTTTCGGAAGTAGATATGGGCATTACTAGTTCTTAGTTATGCCGTTTGAACTAACAAATGCTCCAGTGTTTTTTTGGACCTCATTAACCGAGTATTTCAGCCCTGCCAAGATCAGTTCGTCAAAGTGTTCATTGACGACATTCTTATCTACTCTACGAGCCATCAGGAGCACAGTCAGCGCTTGGGTACAGTTTTGCAGGTCATGCAGAGTCGCAAGTTGTTTGCAAAATTCAGTAAGTGTGAATTTCGGTTGGAGAAGGCAGCGCTTTTGGGTCATATAATTTTTAGCAGTGGCATTGAGGTGGATCCAGCTAAGGTAGCAGCGGTTAAGAAATGGGTTGAGCCAAAGAATGCGTCATAGATCCGCAGTTTTCTAGGCCTAGCAGGCTACTACAGGAAATTTATTCAGGGATTTTCTTCGATAGCAGTGCCACTCACTTCATTGATTAAGAAGAAAGCTAAATTCTTTTGGAGTGATGAGTGCTAGAAGAGCTTTGATACTTTGAAGCAAACTCTTATTTCAACGTCAGTGTTAACCATGCCAGCAGGGCAAGGCAATTTTGTGCCATACGCCGATGCTTCTAAGCTCGGTTTAGGCGCAGTTTTGATGCAGCATGGTCGGGTTATAGCTGATACCTCATGACAATTGAAGGTACATGAGAAGAACTACCAGACTCATGATCTTGAGTTAGCTGTCGTTGTCTTTGCGTTGAAGATATGGAGACATTATTTGTACGGTGTGAAATGCCAGATATTCACTGATCACAAGTGTCTCAAGTACTTCTTCACGCAGAAAGAATTGAATATGAGACAAAGACGATGGTTAGAGTTAGTGAAAGACTACAATTGTGAAATTAGCTACCATCTGGGGAAGCTAATGTTTTGGCAGATGCCTTGAGCCAACAGGTTGCAGTCGTAGCACAGTTGTCAGTGCAGAGATCTCTTCAGTCTAAGATTCAGAGATTTGGGTTAGAAGTTTATTCTAAGGGCAGATTTCCTAAGCTGTCTAATCTGACAGTCCAATCTTCTTTGTTAGATCGTATCCGAGCAGGTCAATCTTCAGATGAGCAATTACAGAAGTGGAGGCGGAAGGATGAAGCTAAGGGCAATGTACTTTACACAGTTTCAGATAGCATTGTGAAATACAGAGGAAGAATGTGGGTGCCTAGTGTTAATTCGATCAGAGAAGATATCTTATAAGAGGCACATGCATCTCCGTATTCAATCCACCCAGGAGGTATCAAGATGTACAAAGACATGCAGATCTTGTATTGGTGGCCAGGGATGAAGATAGACATCCGCAGATTTGTGTCTGAATGCCTCACTTGTCAGCAGGTGAAGGCAGAGCACCTGAGACCAGTAGGAATGCTTAAGCCACTCCCCATCCCAGAGTGGAAATGGGAGAATGTTACAATGGACTTTGTGGTTGGTTTGCCGAGGTCAGCCAGAGGATCGAATTCTATTTGGATGATAGTGGATCGACTCACTAAGTCGGCACATTTCTTGCCTGTGAAGACGACTTTCTCCATGATGCAGTATGCAGAGCTTTATATCAGGGAGATCATTCGATTGCATGGAATCCCAGTTGCTATCGTGTCCGACAGGGACCCGAGGTTTACATCGTCCTTCTGGAAGAGTTTGCACGCAGTCATGGGGACGAAGCTGCTATTCAGTACATCTTTTCACCCTCAGAAAGACGGCCAGTCTGAGCGAGTGATTCAGAGTGTGGAGGATTTATTGCGAGCCGGTATGATCGATTTCCATGGGAATTGGGAATTGAAGATACCTCTAGTGGAGTTTACTTACAACAACAGTTTCAAGAATCTATAGGTATGGCTCCATACAAAGAATTGTATGGAAGAAAGTGCAGATCGCCGATTCATTGGGATGAAGTCGGTGAAAGAGCAGAAATTGGTCCAGAAATAGTTCATCAGACTGCAAATGTGGTGGTCAAGATCCGAGACAGGATGAAGACCGCCCAGAGTTGCCAAAAGAGTTATGCTGACAAGAGGAGAAAGGATCTAGAGATTGCCGTAGGTGATCACGTTTTTGTGAAGATAGCACCCATGAAGGGTGTTATGAGATTTGGGAAGAGAGGCAAGCTAAGTCCGAGGTTTATTGGACCGTTCGAGATTTTGGACAGAGTTGGGACATTAGCTTATCGTGTAGCCCTTCCGCCAAATCTGGCCGGGGTACACAATGTGTTCCACGTCTCAATGCTGAGAAAGTACCTAGCTAATCCTTCGCATGTTCTGAGCTACGAGCCGTTACAGTTGGCTCCAGACCTGTCTTATGAGGAAAGGCCTGTCCAAATCCTAGACAGACAGGAGCGCAGACTTCGGAACAAGGTGACTAAGCTAGTCAAATTCCGGTGGCTAAACCAATCAGTGGAAGAGGCCACTTGGGAGTCAGAGGCAGATATGAGACTTCGCCACCCGGAGTTGTTTGGTAAGACTTAATTTCGAGGACGAAATTTTTATAAGTGGCAGAGGAACTGTAGTGCCCAAATTCAGTACACGTATAACCCATGCATTTATTTAATTATTAAATCATTTAATTAATTTTAAAGAGAGTCCTAGTAGTGCATGATTTATTTAAATACATTATTTCAAATTATTCATGTTTATGTGATGCACGTTAAAATATTTTTCGAGTTTCATGTTTCAGGCGATTATTCGATGCGGGATCGAGGAAGAGACCGGTGACGATTTTGGCAATTTAAAATGTGTTATTTATTTTAAGTTGAAGATGTGGTATTTTTAAATAATTTATTCAGTTTAGTATTTTAAAAATCTAGTTTATTGATTTTAGTGATTTTAGAATCTTAAAACTTTTAAAGTCTAGCACTGATGCATATCATTTTTTTAATTAAGGGATTTTAGTGAAGTTAGTCTTTGACTAAGATTTTTCTATTAGCATTTTATTTGCATTCTGATTAGCAACTTTTAATTAGCCTTATTAACTCCTAATTAAACAATATTCCCCCTTTATTATATTAATATAGACGACACACACACATATATCCCACAATACACACACATACACATCTATTCATTCATACTTTTTTGAGAAGAAACCTAGGGTTCATATCAATACAGCAGCTGCCCCTTTTCTCTCAAATTCCAGCAAGGTTTTGTTGTGTTTTCTTCATAGAAAATCGAGCCACCATCGTCCCGGATCAAGCCTCGCTTCCTTCCCGCTTCGGTATCGTCGTCACGGTATTTCTAATTATCAAAAGGCACGTATATTCTTTCATTCCTGTATTGATCTCATCATATTATGCATTATGTTGATATTATGCGTAAAAATTCACGTGTGATGAGTAGAAGTTTGAGCAATCATGTTCAGATCAATTTTGAAACGATTTTGGATCACAAATTTACGTTTTTTTGGTCATTTTAATTAATGCGATTTTTCGGTCGTGATTCTGAGTAAACGTTTGACACAAAAATTGTAGAAATTTTTGATACCTTCAATTTGATATAAGATTCAAAATTTTTGGACGAAAATTGAGTGAGTTATGGCGTTTTTTGTGGGACCGCTCAAACTGCGTTTTTCAGTAAATTATGATGTTGATGCGTTCTTGAAGTTTATTTGTTGCAGGCTTCGTTGGGAATCGACGGGTGATCGTTGCAGCATCTAGGTATGTTTAGTTCGATGTTGGGATGATTTTTGGTGTCTCTTTTCGTGTCGTTAGGCACCACGTTGAATCAAGAGTCGAGGAAGAAAATGGTGTCGAACTTCGAGTTGTGTCGTTAGTTGTTGATTGTCACACTTGGGAACAATTATAATGGCTTACTTGGGTTTGGTACAATGTCGTGACGTCCTAGGACGGGTCTCGAGGTGTCGAGTCACGGTTGGGTGATCGAAATAGGTAGAGGAAGCCACAAGCACATGAATTCTCGTAGGTACGCGTTCACAGTAGCTACACGGACCCCTACACGAATGAGGGCACGGGGTCCGTGCCTTTGTGTTTCACTTAGTGTATTTTCCAGTGCCTACACGGATGTCTACCCGGACCAAGACACGGGGTCCGTGCCTTTGTTTCTTTTCGGTGTCAAAATTCGCGAAGCCACCCGGACCCCTACACGGACCCTAGCACGGGGTCCGTGCCCCTTCTTCTTTCCGAGTATTCTTTCCACCGCACTTAGACGGACCCGTATACGGACTCGGTAACGGGGTCCGTGTACTCACGTTTTTGGGAAAAGTTTAATGTTTTCTTTGGGGTTTGATGTCATGGTTTAGTGCTAGGATTATCAAGGTCGACTCAGGGGAAATTTTAGAATGTCCTAAGAAATGATTGAGCTTGAGAGTAACCATGATAAGTACGTCTAAGCTATGCAAGTTAAGTATGCAGTTTCATGTTAGTACGTGCAGGAGCGACGGCCCCGATCGAAGTCCAACGAATCCCTCAACGCCAAGTAAGTATGTATGACGTGCAAGAAAATATTTTAAGTTTTTGAGGTATGCTAAATGTCTTGTGACCAAATTATGTTTAGGATTGGAAAGCGTTAATTTATGAACGGGGACCAATCCGCCCGTTAAATTATGAACGGGTTTAGATCGTGATTGGAAAGCGTTAAATTATGAACGAGGACCAATCATCCCGTTAAATTATGAATGGGGATATCATGTATGTGGCAGTGGATACGTCCCTGTCAGCCCAGTACTGTGGTTTAGTCTGATCAGGCGTTTATTATGTATGGGTCACTTGCTTTGAATCATGCCTCTACGAAAAATGATGAAGTTATGTATGTTCAAGTATGCATGCATTTTAAGAAAGTTTATGTTGACAGCACGTCTAATTATGTACGTACGTATGTTCAAGTTCATTTTGCAAGTTCAAGTTTCAAGTATGTATGCCCTATTTTAAAGTTGCATGTTGTTTTATTATGTATTACTTGCTATTCCAGTTTATACGTGTTGAGTCTTTAGACTCACTAGACTTGATCGATGCAGGTGAGGATGTCTATGAGGAGACAGGAGGTGGCGACCAAGGAGCGGGCTTGGACTGAGCGGGAGGCTAAACCTGAGGACCGCCCACGTCATTTTTAATATTTTTATGCAAGTTTAAATTTACTCTGATTTTATGTTTTTTTGATGTGAGATGTTATGAACAAGCTTTTCTTTTAACAAAATTTTATTGGTGATGGATGATTCCAAAGATATTTTTATGAACGATGAGTTGACGACCGTATGGATGTTTATATTTAAGATAATTTTTAATTCTTACGCAAATTTTAAGTAGTAAAAGTACGGTGCGTTACAATTATTGTCCTTTGACTGGACAATTACTTTGTCCCTTTGTGTATAGCTTGAATCCACTGAATGAGTTTGTCTTCATCTACAACTGAAAGATTCTTAACTGAAACTCCGAACTAGTCAGCTGAACTGATCTTCAGTTGGGCCGATGAATTCAATTGACTCGTCAGTTGAACTGATTTCACTCTCGTTCATTTGAACTGATCAGCTAGGCTTCTTCATCAGTTGAACACTCCTTCGGCTGTCCAGGCTTATGAGGTTCTTCTGCTGATCCATCTATAAACTACATGATCAGCTGAACTGCTCATTTAACATATCAGTTCACCTGATTCATTTTGTGCGAACAGTTGGGTCTTCAGTTTACGATTTAGATTTCTCAAAACCGATCCTAGCTTCTGCAGACTTAAGGTAAATTATTTATAAAAAAATAACAAGTTTTGTTAACATCAAAATCAAGATTGCGAACTTGAAAAGTTCCAACAAGATCACAAGATTGAGATCACAAATTTTCGAGCACAAATATATAGGAAACAACAAGAGTATGAAGAAAAAATGTTAGCCAAAGACTTGATAGTCATAACAACAATTGTGGCTACCACAATCAAAGTTGGGAAACCCAAACACCAATGGCAATCTGCAACTGCTACCTCAGACACATGGAGTCAAGTACCACTATGAGTCTCTCTAGAAGAATCGAGATCAAACATTCATAGGAGACCCAGAACCCGAGGTTGACCAAAATTGGCTCAAAAATATCAAAACCCAACTCCAAATACTCGAGATTCCCAACGGGTTTAAGGTTGATGTGGTGATGCCATTTTTAGAGGGAAAGAAAACCAAATGGTGGAAACAGTTTCACAAACTATGACAGCAACCAGACCCATCTCATGACAACTGTTTAGAGAGATGTTCTTGAAACAGTACTACCCGACCAAAGTGAGACTTCATAATTTGAGAAAGTTAAAAAATTTCACTCGAATCTGAATATGTCTGTGGTGGAACACATTTCAAAGTTCAACTATCTTGAAACTTATGCTCCCACTATATTGGTTGATGATACCTTGAAGAAGCATCGATTTAAGCGTGATCTAAGAAGCCGTATCTAGTCATCCTTTGTAGTTTACCAAGCCACGAGCTTTGCTGATATGATGGGAATAGCAATAAGTGCAGAGACGGACATCAAGCATCGAGAGGACGAAAATAAGATTAAACGACCTCTAACTAGGCAATATTCTCAAGGGATACAGCCATTTAAAAGACCAAATCAATCAAACGGGTCATTCAAAGGAACTTTGTCCAAGAAACCTACCAAGAGGCCAAGATATGCCCCATCTGCAAGAACTGCCATCCTTGAGTGTAGAACCTGTTAAATCAGACTACGTATAAGCCATGCATAATTTCTAGTATTTTAAATTAAAAATGATTTCTTTATTATTTGAAGCATTTTTTTATTTGATAGTCATGATTATTTATTTTAAATCGCATGAGTTTAGTTTTACCTTTTTAGTTAAATAAGCGAGGTCGGACCGGAGTTGGAGTATTAAGATAAAAAATTTAATGATAAGAAAATATTCTTAGAATTTATTCATGATAAAGGATAATTTATTTTAATGTAAAAGAATTTTTAAGAATTTAATTACTTAATTAGAGTTAAGTAGTAAATAAATTCTTCTACGTCCAATAATTTAATTAAAAACCTAAATTAAAATATGTAACCAATTGAGATAAGTTAATCTAAGCTTATTTTATTTAAGAAATTGTAACTTAACATGTTAGTGAATTTAAATTAAAAATTAGCCATGCATACAAGATAATCACTATCCTAAATTAATTATTTAATTCACTAAAATACTAATGGGTAGATAATACTTTAAAGATTTAAAATACAAGATTTAAGCAATATTCTCACCCCATTTTAATAGAATTTTCGGCCACCCCACTTCAAAGGATTTAAAAGTTTGACAACTCATTTTCTTTGATTCTTTTCCTTATCCATTCTTGGTAGATTAATCCCTTCAAGTTAATTCACCAATAATTAATAATTAAGCAATTTTTCTACTTTATTTTGAAGGATAATTTCAGCCACCTCCTTGGTAGATTTGATTAAGCTTGACAACTCACAATTTTAATTCATTCTCTTATCTTTTCTTGGCATAGATAATTCCTTCAACTTTAAATCCTCAATAACTATTAATTAAGCAATTTTCCTACCCATAATTATTAAGAAGATTTTCGATCACCCCTTTGTAGGATTTAAATGATTTGACAACTCATTTCCTTTTATATCTTTCCTTACCCTCTTTCTTGATAGATAATTCCCTAAATTTTATTCACCACTAATTAAAAATTAAGAAAATTACTCCCTTGTTTTGAATGATAAAATCGGCCCTCACCCCTAGCAAATCAACCTCAAATCCTTGGATATATTATATCATTCCTTATCTCTCAAACTAAAAAGATAGCAAGATTATTTTCTCCCTTTTATCTTGCAACCTCAAATTTATTTTCCTAGCCTTCCCTCCCACTTCCCATTCTCAAAATTTCAGTGTCCTTCAGCTAGAGAAAATCGTGAGTTCTTGAGAGAAAAACAAGAGAGAAAACAAGAAAGTGAAGCAACTCTGTCCCCTCCGCGCCGTGTCGTCGTAATCGATTTGTTTTCATTTCAAACAAATCCAAGGCATGTATATATGGTTTCTTTGCTCTTCAATCAAGTTATATAAATGGTTTAAAACATTACATGTACATGAATCATGAAGCAAAATCGATTTTTGGACAGCAACTTTCGAAAAACATGTACAGATTTTTCGTCCTTCCTCTTGTGCCTTCACGGGTTGCATGTTTTCTTGTGATTGCAGGGATTGGCTCACGTCCAGGCTTTCCAGGCTGCATCTAGGAAGGTTATAGGGTGTGTTAGGAAGGGATTTGCCCATTGGTTAACGTCTCTTTTTCCCCCAGCAAATCGAAAGGACAGCAACTCGTCCGTAGTGCATTTTGTGTCTCGAGTTGCATGATTTATGGTCTAAGGCAAGTGTTTTGATCTTGGCTGCTCTAGGGGTTGTAGCCATGGTTGAAACCTCTCCTTGACATGTCTAGGACGTGACCAAGATGTCCTTTCATGGCTTGGTTCATGTCCTCATCGATTTTTAAAACAAACAAAGAACAGCGCCGCTTCGGTTTTAAAATTCTGGTTTTGTTGAGTGTCACTACAACAAAAATGGCTTTTCGCAGCGCGCAAATTCGTTTTCCGCAGCGCACATTGCACGCTGCAAAGTTCAAAGCTGTTGAAAGTTTAAGATTATCCTCGGCGTACATGTGCGAGCTGTTAATCTTATTATCCGCGGCGTGCACATGCACGCCGTTAATACTATTATCCGCAGCGTGCAATGTACGCCGTTAATAATTATTGCAAAATCTAATTTTAGCGACGGTTTTAAAATTTCCGTCGCTACTAGCGACGGTTTATAACCGTCGCTAAATTTATAGGCGACAGTTTTTAAACGGTCGCTAAGTTTAGCGACGGTTTAAAAACTGTCGATACATTTAGCGACGGAATTTCATAATCCGTCGCTAATCTTTTCGTTAAAATAAAAAAAAATTTACTTTTATAATTTAATAAAATTTTTAAAAAAACTTACAATCTAATNACCGTCGCTAAATTTAAATCGGCGACGGTTAAATAAACCGTCGCTAAATGATGGCGCACCCATTTTCCACGGCGTGCTTATATATGCACGCCGTTAAAAAAAATTTATTTTTTTTAAAAAAAATGATTTACTATTAACAGCGCACATAAACATGCACGCCGTTAATAATATTATTAACAGCGTGCCTTTATTGTGCGCTGCGAAAATTGCATAAGTTATTAACAGCTCACATATAACTGCACGCTGCGGATATTACTATCCGTAGCGTGCTTTTAATGCACGCTGTTAATACTGTCAAGTGCAATAATATTAACAGCGCACATATGGATGCACGCCGTTAAAAGTAATAGTCGCAGCGTGCTTTTAATGCACGCTGTTGATGACGTGCTGCGGAAAATCATTTTTCTTGTAGTGTGTGTTGAGTTTCGGTTTTGGGGTGATAGGTGGGTTGTGGTTGGCTTCTAGCCCTTAGCCATGACTCATACAACACCTTATCATGTCTAGCATGGACCATGGTTAACCTCATAACCATTGGACCCTTCATTTGGTAGCAAAACAAGCAAGACACCCCACGGGAGTGAGGCGTGTTCTCGGGTGGAGCTTGTGAGTGGTTTCGGGTGTTGCTTGGATTGTGGTTGGCCTAGGGCCCATAGCCATGGTTCAAACCATACCTTAGGGTGTTGGCAAGAGGCTATGGTTGGTGGTTCAAGCCCCAATGGTCAATAGCCTCACAAACAAAGCACGGAAGCACGGCCGCTGCTGCTGTATTTTGTTGGACAGCATGTTGGCTTCGGTTCAGAGGTGTCGTTCGAGTTCTTGGTTGGCTTTTAGCCTATGGCCTTGGACTGGACAATACCTCATTGAGTTAGAAAGGCCATGTTTTTGGCCGTTTGTGATTCGGTCGAGTTTAGAGGTCGTACGAGAAATTACGGTGCAATGTGCCAAAGTGACTCTCGAAAGAGCGTCTCATGTTTTTGACCTCCATTCACCAAATTTCGAATATTACAATTTTTGGAGCATTATTTCATCATTTTAGACGTATTTTGACCATGAGTAAATGATGGTTCGATGTTGATTCGGGTTGGTACGGAGTCATGATTAGAAATTAAGTTGTTGGTCTAGTTGGTCCCGTTCTTGGGTTCAATTTCAAAGTTATTCTCAAGAAAGTTATTTGCATATTTTTCACGTTAAAAATTAGGTCGCAGCGAGCCTGGAAACGATCCAACCCATTCGGTATAATAAAACAGGATATTTAATTATATTACATGCATAAAAATATAAAAGTTTATTTTTGAGATATATGCGATATGTCTTGTGGCCACTTGACGCTTATGGGATGCAGCTTATGAGATTATTACTTCACACGGTGACCTACGACCGGTTCATGTTCATGTATGGGTACGGATATCCAGTCCAATTGCTGTGATGATCTCTACCTCCCAGTATACTGTGGTTTAGTCTGATCAGA
This sequence comes from Primulina huaijiensis, assembly GCF_012295235.1. NCBI lineage: Eukaryota > Viridiplantae > Streptophyta > Magnoliopsida > Lamiales > Gesneriaceae > Primulina > Primulina huaijiensis. Next base: position 5,441,971 of record NC_133321.1, read on the forward strand.
CGATTCATGTTATGTTATGTTACGTTACGTTATGGGCCACTCGCGTAGAACATATTCTCAACAGAAAATTATTATATGCTATTTTATGACAGGGCTCTATCGAGCAAATATTTTACGTACAATTTTCAGTTATGCACGTATTTATAATTAATTATGACACGATTTCCATGTTTACGTTACGACACGATATTTTTAAGTTGCATGCGATTTTATTATATATTTACTTGTTATTTCACGATATATGCATGCTGATTCTTTAGACTCACTAGACTTGATTGTTGTAGGTACTGATGAGGTCGAGACCGAGGGCGGGGACCAGTGAGCTAGCTTGGGTTGGCAGTAGTAGGAACCCGAGGACCTCATGCTTCAGTTTATTTATCATTTTTATGCAAACTCATTTTTATCACGATGAATTATTTTAAGTTGTTGTTTTGAAACAAATATATTTACTTCCGCTGCTATTTTGAACATTAAACCTTTTTATCAAGTTTATTTTATGAATGAGGCATTTTATTTATTCAAAGAGAAAATTTTAAATTTTTCCGCAAATTTTCAAATACGAAATACGGGCCTCGACATGGAGAATGTCGTAGGAAGTCTGGTGCATGCTTCAATTATGGGAAGTTGGGACATCGAATTGCTGATTGTCCCGAGCCTAAGAAAATGAAAGGATCAAGTACCGATGCTACCTCAAACAAGCCGAAGGTGAATAATCCCAAGGATCGTGTGTTTGGGATAACTCCGAAATAGGCAGATGACGTGAACTATGTCATGACATATACCATTGTAATCAACAAAATGTCAGCTTATCCATTGTTTGATTATGGTGTCATTCATTCGTTTATATCTAAGAGGTTCACTAAAAATTTAGGGCTTACATCTGAGATATTTGTTGAATCATTTAGAGTAGGAACTCCCACTAGTAAAGTCTGTATCAATGTTCACATATTTCTAATTGAATTAATTCAACTAAACATGGTGGAGTTCAACCCAATTCTAGGAGTGGACTGGTTAGCAAAGAACCATGCTTTGGTAGATCGTCATATGAAGAATTTCAAACTACGAACTGCGATCAAAAGAAAGAAATATATTATGGCAAGGTCAAGGGACAAAAATATATTATATCTGCTTCCCAACACGGAAAGCAATGAAATCAGAGAAGTTTACCTTGCTCTGATGAACAAGATAAATGAAAAAGCAACGCTTTTATTAGAAAATATTCCTGTAATACAAGAGTTTTCAAATGTCTTTCCTGAAGAGCTCAATGACACAATTCCCAACCACGAAGTGGAGTTTGAGATAAATTTGGCACCTCGTGCTACTCGAATCTCAAAAGCACTGTATCGAATGGACCTGGAGGAATTGATAGAACACAAGAAATAGCTACAATAATGGTTGGATAAGAATCAAATCCGACCAAGTGCATCTTCATGGGGAGCCCCGATCCTATTTGTAAAGAATAAGGATGGAAGCATGTGATTATGTATCGAATACTTGGAGCTCAATAAGATCACGATCAATAACAAGAACCCCCTTCCAAAGATCATTCTGTTTGACGTACTCAAAGGAGCTACAGTCTTTTCTAAGCTTGATATAAGGTCAGGTTATCACCAATTGAAGATAAAAATAGAAGATATTCTGAAAATAACCTCCTGGACAAGGTATAGATACTACAAGTTCACGATGATGCAATTCGGACTGACAAACGCTCCAGTGACAATCACGAATCTTGTGATGACCCAGAATTTCAAAGAGAAAAACACGTAAGCGATAAGGTCAAAACCATTATTTCAAAGTTTATCAAAACAAAAGTTAAGTGTTAAGCTCAAAATTTCAGCTCAAAGTGTTCAAGATCAACTTCATGGAGCCCGAGAAGTCACAAAATCGCAAGAACCAAAGTATAACAGCTCATGGATGCAAAGCTTAGCTCAAGAATTCGAAAATTCAGCTCAAGAAATCTCAATTCATGTTGTCCTAAATAACTTAAATCTCAGCTATAGAAGATGAAAACAATTATGGTACAAGAACCGACTTTTTAGTAAAACAAGGTAACTACTGGTATTGGATAGGCTTCGACCATCATGGATGTTTGGGATCCAAGAAATCAGCTAAATGAAGGCTCATCTATAGCTAGTTTTGTCCTTTACACTACAACAAAAACGCCAAACGACAACGGATTATCCGTTGTCATAGTTGCCAGAAAACCATTCTAACTTACAATGTTGTTGAAAGTGCGTTCAACGACAACGGTTTTAAACCGTTGTTGTAGCTATCATTTGTGACGGTTTTTCAAATTAGCGACGGTTTTTACCGACGCTAATTAGCGAAGATTTATGATATACCGTCACTAATTTTAGCCACATGTTTTGAATAAGCCGTCGTTCATTAGCGACGGTTTAAGATATACAGTCGCTAAAATTAGTGACGGTTTTTGACTAAGCCGTCGCTAATTAGCGACGATTTAGAGAAATACCATCGATAATTAGCGACGATTTAGACATAATCCGTCGCTAATTTTTTAAGTAAAATAAAAAAATTACTTTTATAATTTAATAAATCTACCAAAAAACTTACAATCTGACTCAGCTAATAATATTCACGATCTTAACTAATACTTAAAGCGACAGTTAAGCAAAAACCGTCGCAAATGATAGCTACGCTATTTTAAAAATTGCAACGGTAAAACCATTGCTATATTAGCGACGGTTTAAGCGAAACAGTTGTTGTTTGTCCAAAAAACACGTTAATCCACAATGGTTTTCTGAAAGCAAAACCGTTATCTTTTACCCCCAAAAAAAGCTAAAAGACAACGGTTTTCTAAAAATCGTTGTTTTTAGCTTTTTTTTTGGGGGTTAAAAAAACCGTTGTCTTTGCTTTAAAAAAATTCTCAATAACAACGCTTTTCACTAAAAACGTTGTTAAAAAGTAAAAGACAATGGTTTTTTTGTAAAATCGTTGTCTTTTAAGTGTTGTCTATTCAGTATTTTCTTGTAGTGTTTAAATACCGCATTGGGTGCTGAAGAATTCACACACCAAAAACCTCCGAAAACTCTCCAAAATTTCGACCTTTTTAGCAACAAATTGAAGGCTACTGTCTGGAACTTATTTATGTCGATAAACATGTTACAATCAGATATACTCTATTCATAATTTATTAAAACATGTTTGTAATAAGCTGTAAAAATTTCAGGCCAATCTAACGGTTATATTTTTTGAAACAACCGTCACAAGTAGGCCATGCATATTATATTCGAGAAAAAACAACCTCTATTTTTCGTCTAGTAACTACTTCAAATGACCTAAAACCCAATCTCCACCATTCAAAATTTAGCTACCTTCCATATAAACTTTCCAACCAAATTTCATCTTAACCCGACGGCTAGATATGTCGCAACAACTTTTACACATTGACTGGTTTTTAGACGTACGGAAATACAAAAATTCTTTTTATTCTTATCTTTTGAGTATTCTTTTGGTGGCTTGTGTTATATCAAAATAGGGAAAAGTATTGTCCAAGTTCGGTCCAAGAAAGTCGAGCCGCGATCAAACCACGTTCGAGCCACTTGTGTACGATCATTTTCAACTAACTCTCTTCTCACACTTTTGAATCAAGTGTCAGTTGGCTGATGTACTTTTAAAAAGACTTTAGTATGTTTTAAAATTCAATTGATGTACTATATATTTGTAATGTCTTCGCTTCCTTTGCGTCTGTTCTTTCAGTTCTAATTCTATTTTGTTATGTCTATCAAGTTTTGAATCAGAAAATCACTACTATGATTCAAATTGGAAGTGGGAGTAAAATTGATAAGTTTTGTTCTGTCCCCCACACAGTGGGTATAAAACTGTCTCTGGCCTTGTCCCTTTGAGGAGTAACATATAGGGGACAATTCGACCATGGTTAATGAGATGAGTTTCAATGTTCTACTCTAATCTGTTATGTTATGTTATGATATGTTATGTTATGATTTGATATGTTCTGTTCCATTTCGTTCTGATTTATGATTTTGATTATGATATAATAAACTAAGTTTTTAAATTTGTCCAAGATATGTATTGAAATTTTACAACTATGTCTATATGTATGAATTCTGATACTGTCGTAATCGATCGATCCTACTTGATGAATGTTTCCCAAAACACTCACCCATTACTTCTCTCCTAAAATAAGACTGAAGAACAAGTGAACGATGAAGAACAAGAGATGTTTTGGGGCTGTTGATGGAATCTAAAATATGAATATCAAGAACCGTTTAGCTTTAGTATTAGCTTCATTTCACTTCCGCAACTATGAGATGTAATTTTATGATTTCTGTTGTCAATGTAAAGACAATATTTGTATATGAAAAGACTGGTTTCTGCTATCTATTTCGCTAAGAGGATGGTTGTTATCAAACAATGCTAGATGTCTATACGCCTTAGTCACGAGGCGTGGCATTTAAGTAGTATCAGAGCCATCAGGTTCATACTCCGGCTGAGATTTTAATAAACAAAAATTGTCGAAGTCATATTTTGGCAAAAGCCTGGTGCAATCTGATCTAAATCAGTCTAGTGAGTAATAATCTCTATGAAAGTTCCTTCACTGTGATGTCACCTTCAAAATCAAGAAATTCAATTCTTTAGGCTTTTGAAGTTGCGTTTTTTCCATTTTTGGAAATTTCTGATCGCCAATAACTTTACATAAGAAACTCAAAATTCGCTGATTTGTATCAGTCCATCAAGTAAACTCTCTTTGAAAGTTCCCTTAACCATGAGGTCATCTTCGAAATCACGAAATTCAATTCTTTAGGCTTTCAAACTCCCGTTTTTGTCATTTTTGGAAATTTCGGATCGCCAATAACTATGTGTAAGAAACTCAAAATTCGATTCCATCGACTGTTCTCTAAACATCATGACGTAGATTTCCCGTTCAACACCTAAATTGCACTACTTGCCGAATTTTATGGAATTGTATCATGTAAGAAGGAAAAAATTATTTTGGAATTATATTGTTGGAAATGTACTTATTTGTGATAAGTTGATTTAATATTCCGAATTAAATGAAAGATTAGACTCGAGGTTAATAAATTATTTATGAAAATATGAGATAAGAATTATATAAATTTTTGGATATTCAAATATAAAAGTTGATTTTTTTAATAATTAACGGTGTGAACATTAAATTTGAGATGCTAATCGATAACGTTAACTATATAGAATTTTGGAATATCTTGTTTAAAATGAAGGTACGTAACAATATCTTTAGATTTAGAAATTTATTTTATTTTGAGAAAAGTAAGTTATTACCATATGTAAATAAAATACTTTATGAGATATTGATGAGTATCAAGGAAAGTATAATACAATAAGTTTTGAATCCTCTTATGATACAAAGAATAAAAAAAAAAGAAAGGAAGATTCAAAAAGATAAACATTCAACGAGATTAATTTGTGTTAGAGCGTGCTAGTATCATGGTGTTGATAAAAAAAAGTAACTGAAGAATTATTTGAGAATTAGTTTATTTCATAAAGTTTGAATAAAATTTTATATTATAAAGTCTAACTCTTGGTATATAAGTCAATAGGTTGATATCGAGTTAAGTTCCAAAATTCTATATTGTTTTTGTCACACCCTTACTCTATACTTTGCATAATTATCATAATCAAAATAAGGTTTGAATGATATAACTATAGTATGAAGCAAATCAGACAAGAGGCATCACTTTGACCGTTTATAAAAATTTTGGCATGATGTCCCTATATTTTGTATACACCAAAAACTCAAGCAATACTATTTATACACACTTATAAACATATTCTCATATACAAACATACTTTGTATCATCATACATAACATGGAACTTGTTTCAAACCCTGACATAAAATTTACTACAATACATATGCGGAAGATATACAATAAGATATCCCGGTTCTTGTCGAGGTAAGGCACGTCACAAGCATCCATTGGCGAACCGGTATCCTACACCTCTCCACTACCTGATCCTGTAATACATGAGCTACGTGAATTTATAAAACTCAATAAGTTGGCACTTGTACGTAACAACATGCGTCGAAGGAACATACATATCAAGTCGTGACAACAATGAATCTTTAAACCATGTCATATCATATCATATATTCGTGTTCATTTTTGTACTTGAGCCTCATTAGTTGACCTGTACTACCGTGCTTGCTTTATTATATAGCTACTACTGTGTTGGACGTCAGGGAGCAACCTTTGGCAACCCCACGCCCCATGAACATATATTGGCCAATAGGTTTGGTGGACCTAAAACCACCCATGACGTCAACAAGCTCTATATCATGTAAAAATCAATTTTTTTCTTTTCGTTTTCACGTTCATGTTCATAACATAGCACCCATCATCAATATTCATGAGTTTCTTACATATTTAATACATAACAATGGAATATGGTGCTATATTTTCATCAATAAGATACTAACAATGTACATATAGCAATAATCAATGGGAAGTATTTGAAATCATAATATTACTCATGTATTACTTCAAGAACATGCCAACTTACAGTCCAAGCGTACGAATACTTGTTTGAGACAATGATTCTCGTTCCTATACTGTCAAATACATCAATAAACCCATCACTATGTACATACTAGGTAAAAATCACTCCTATACAAGTAGAATAACTAAAAGAGAAGAAAACTTATACCCTTATGAAGTTCTTGTGATGGAGAACTAAGTTTCAACTCCAAAATAATGAAAAAGAGGAAGAAGAAAGCATTTGAAGGAAGATTCTTATGTTTTCTCTCGAGTTTATGCTGAAGAAAAAGCTGTGGAATGGTTGGAATGCTTAGAAAATTCGAAACTTATCTTCTTGTATACAGCGCGGTGCTCGGGCGGTCATAAATTACCGCTCGAGCGTGGAACTTTCTGTCCGAAACCAAAAATCCAGAACTAATGGCGCTCGGGCGGTCATTTATTACCGCTCGGGCGCCGCTCTGCGCACAATCACCTCAAAGATTGCTCCAGAAACGGCTCTTTCGTTCATAATATGAAAAGGTGATAAACATAAAAGTTGTATCCCTATGTCTTGGCTTGAATCTCCAATTAGTTTCAGGTCATTTGCAGGTCTGAGTAAAAAGTTATGCTCATTCTCCTAACATGTGTCAGTGAGGGAATGACGGTATACACGACACACTTCGGGGCACTTTTGGCTTGTCTTCCACAATGATTTGGACAAAACCCAAAACATGAAAGTTGTTGCATTATATCTTAGGTTTCTAATGGTTATAGCTTCAATCAATTTCGATCAGTATTCAAGTCATTATGCTAAAACTCGTAAAAACTACCACAATTTCATCTCATTTCCTATCAACTTCATAACACTACTTCTATCTACACATCTTACTATAACTATTTAGACATATTTTAATTCTCAATACACCATGAACAATATAAAAGTCATGTTCAATCTCAATATTGATACCTCAATCAATATGTAAAGCATAATGAGCTAAATAACTATCTATAATGACATAAACGTATTACTAATCATTTGTGCGAGTAACCGGGCATTACAATTCTCCCCTCCTTCAAAGAATTTCGTCCTCGAAATTTGACATACCATATAGTTCAGGATATCTCTGTTGAATTTTGTCTTCTCGCTCCCAAGTTGCTTCTTCAATTGCATGATTGCGCCATAATAGTTTCACTAAGGGTATTTCCGTGCCTCGTATCACTTTTGATTTCCTATTGAGGATTTGTACCGGTCGTTCTTCATATGAGAGATTCGATGCAAGCTCCAACGGTTCATAATGAAGAACATGAGAAGGATTAGCTAAATACTTTCGTAGCATGGAAACGTGAAAAACATTATGAACGTTTGACAAGTTTGGTGGTAAAGCAACTCGGTAGGCTCTGTCTCCTATTCTTTCCAAGATTTCAAATGGACCAATATATCTTGGACTCAATTTTCCTTTCTTACCAAAACGTAATATGCCCTTCAATGGTGATATCTTTACAAATACATGGTCACCAACCTGAAATTCCAATCGTCGATGTCGCACATCAGCATAGCTTTTCTGTCGACTCTGGGCAGTGTGCATTCTTTCTCTGATCTTGGTCACCAATTCGGCTGTCTGTTGTACCAATTCAGGGCCTAATAACTTTCGTTCTCCTACTTCATCCCAATGTACTGGAGAGCGACATTTTCTACCATATAATGCAATATATGGTGCCATTCCAATGCTTGATTGATAACTATTGTTATATGTAAACTCAACCAATGGTAGTTACTGTCCCAACTACTTGGAAAGTCAATACTACAGGCCCTCAACATATCTTCTAAGATCTGATTCACTCGTTCTGATTGTCTATCAGTTTGAGGGTGGAATGCTGTATTAAATGCTAATCGAGTTCCCATAGCATGATGTAAACTTTTCCAAAATGCAGAAGTAAATTTTGGATCTCTATCAGATACAATGGACACTGGGATGTCATGAAGCCTCACTATCTCCTTGATGTATTCTTCAGCATATTGATTCATCGTGTATGTGGTCTTCACCGGAAGAAAGTGAGCAGATTTCGTAAGTCGATCCACAATAACCCATATAGCATTGAATCCTCTTTGTGTTCTTGGCAAAACAAGGATGAAATCCATCGTAATATGCTCCCATTTCCATTCAGCAATAGGCAATGGTTTCAAGAGTCTTGCTGGTCTTTGATGTTCAGTCTTGACCGGTTGACATGTTTGACATTGTGCAACAAATTGAGCAATGTCCTTTTTCATACCTGGCCACCAAAATAATGGTTTCAAATCTTTGTACATTTTGGTGCCTCCTGGATGGATTGAGTAGGGTGTAGCATGTGCATCAATAAGAATGTCGGTTCTGATTGTTCCTTGTTTCGGCACGCACAATCTATCTCGATATGTCCATATTCCTTCCCCATTCAACTCAAAGTTCAAATTTCTTTTTTCTTTATCTCGCTGCCTCAGTTGTTGTAATTCATTATCTGTACTTTATTCGGCCTTAATTTTGTCTGCTAGTGTTGGTCGAACCATGAGAGATGATAACTGAAGTGCAGCTCCCTTTGGAATAACATCAAGCTTCAAGTTCTGTAAATCCCATAAAATTTGTTCTTGTACCTGCATTGTGGATATAGAACTTGATTTTCGACTTAACGCATCTGCAACAATATTGGCTTTACCTGGATGATAATTAATAACACAATCATAATCTTTCACTAATTCCAACCAACGTCGTTGTCGCATATTCAGTTCTTTTTGCGTGAATAAATATTTCAAACTCTTGTGGTCTGTGTATATTTCACACCGTTCACCATACAAATAATGGCGCCATATTTTCAACGCAAATACCACTGCTGCTAGTTCTAAGTCATGTGTAGGATAGTTCTTTTCATATTCTTTGAATTGTCTTGAGGCATAAGCAATGACCTTCCCATGCTGCATTAAAACTGCTCCTAATATCTCCTGATCCTTTTGGAATAGCAAGGACGGGTGCTGATGTCAGTTTTGTCTTTAACTCTTGGAAACTGCAATCACATGCTTCGTCCCATACAAATTTCACATTCTTTCGAGTTAAAGCAGTCAAAGGCAATGCTATCTTAGAAAATCTCGCTATAAACCGACAGTAATAACCAGCTAGACCAAGGAAACTACGTACCTCGGTAACAGTGGTAGGTCGTAGCCAGTTATTGACAGCTTCAATTTTATTTGGATCCACTCATATGCCGTCTTTTGAAATGATATGACCCAAGAATGATACTTGTTCAAGCCAAAATTCACATTTCTTCCATTTGGTGGTAATTATGAAAGGGGTTTCATAGATTACATCATCGATGAAACTACGACATGACACATAGTATCGATTCATTGACAACTCTCGATATACCAATGATTGTCGAATCGGTCGGGATATATGAGATGAAGGGACTGTACAGTACGCTAACCATAATTGAATGGTTCTTGCAGGCACTATCATTTGATACCTAGGGAATCATGTAAGAGATGCTGCTAGGCGTTTAACATGATTGGTTGGGTACTATAAGACTTGAGTTCTGACGTTCTTATTATCAAGGAGTTGATAATTAAGAATGGAGCAATTGGGGTATGCTCGTATAAGGACATGTTTAGTCAGAATCACATGGAGATGTGAACCCACGGATAGTTGTATCAGTGAACCATTGAGGGCCCCACAAGTACTAGCTTTCTAGATCCCGTTGAGAAGTAAAATAGTTCAATGTGTTGAACGGCTTATAACTGAGTTTATAAGCGTAAGGAAAAATAGAAGTATGACTTCAATGAGAGAATGTAACTTTTAATTTATCAGTGTGTTCCTAAAATTAAAAGTTGGCCAAATAGATAATGTATTTGAAAATTGTGATTTTCATGAACATTATTATGGATTAAATTAAATTAATTTAAGTGTTGAATTAATTAAACACTAGTGGACCTAGTAGAGTCCAAATAATTAAATTAATTCAAGTGTTGAATTAATTAAATAACATTGGGTCTTGTAGAGTCCAATTAGAAATAATTATTAAACTAGTGGGCTTGAGTAAATTCAAGTAATGTTTAATTATTCTCAAATATGTTTAAGATAATTAAATTAAGTCCATGGATTTTTAATTGTTAAAAATCAAATAACATTGCATGCATGGGAGGTAAAGGGTTGGAGACTACTTTTTCTATCTCCAAGGCTTGGCATGCTAAAAGTGTTTTAGCTTTTCCCACAACCAAGACAAGTCATCCTTCTCCCATTCAAGACTCACCTTGGCCGAAATTTTTGATAATCTTCTCTCAAAATTTTTCTCTCATCTTGTTCTTCAATAGTTGGAGAAACAATTCTCTTCTCAAAGAAAAATGCCCTACATTTTCTAGTGCAAGTGTAAGGTAGATCTTTTAAGTTTGGTGGTGGGCTTGATTTTTGAAGAAAGGAAGCTTGTAGATTTGTCTTGCCTTGAAGAGTTTAGTTGTATATCAACAAAGTTGGAGCCATCATCAATCTCAAGAGATTGATAGGTAAAATTTTCTTTAAACACCCTATGTATGAAATTTTGGTGTTTTTGTATTTGCTACACATTCTAGTGAGGTGTTCGAATTTTTCTTGTTGAAAAAAAATTTTAAAACTTCTGTTGCGCATTTGAACACCTAAAATCGATCCCCTTTCAAGTGGTATCAAGAGCTATGGATACTATTTTGTGTAGCTTATACATGATATTATATTGAGGTCAATTTCTAACAGCATGAGATAAATTTTTGCAACAAAATCGAGGCCGGTTTTTGGGGAAATTTTGGGCAGCATGTTGCTGCCCATTTCGGGCAGCAAGGGCAGCCCGAACGTCCCCCTCAAAAATAAAATTTTTTTTTTGTTGGCCGGAATCCGGCGACGGCGATGACAACTAGGGTTTCCAAAAGTGTCTTGGATTATCAAAGTGTCATGGGCTTTGATGTTGTTGGGCCATTAGATGGCTAACATATTTGTGAATTTTAAATGGGCCAAAATGTTTTTGGTGAAAAATGATTTTTTGGGCCCTTAAGTTTAAATTTACAAATGTTGTAAATATTTTCTCATGAAATAAATACTTTAAGTTGGACTTTAATTATTTATAGTAAATGGTGATTTACAAGAAATTCGGTTATAAATAAATTAATTAGAAAGTAGACAAAGGAGTTTGTATACTTTGTTAATTTAGTTTATAATCGTTGCGGATAGTGATTGGATCAAGATATATAATATTGGATCAATTAATTATTGTGATAATTAATTGATGGTGTATGATATGTGATATTATGCATGAAGGATGATCAAAAGCCCAAGCCCAATTTGCTAGGTGTATGCTAGGATATTTTGTGTTGAATGATTGTAATAATTATCAATTTATAAAGTAGGCTTGGTTTATGGCCCGTTCCCAACCCCATGAGATGTATCCCTATTTGCCATGGATATTTATTTGTAAATATTAGTATAGTGGAAGATAAAGATTCGAAGATGGTGGCCTTGATGATTATGAAGATCGAAGACATGTAAATATTGGAAGCTAATGTAATAGTTGCATTTGCATCCCATGCATTTCCCTAAGATTGGACCTAGGCCCGTGGTTAGCTCACACGGGCCATTAGTATAGGGGCGATTGATCATCCTTGTTTGTTTACTGTTTATAATATATGCATGATATGTTATAAATAATGAGTATGTGCGTTATTATTATGATAATAACAAATTTGCATGAATCCGGCAAACATACGATCAAACATGGCGAGCTTTTAAAATAAAATTAATGATGAGACCTTTCAAAATTAAAAACCCTCATTTTGAATAAGATTCAAAATTAATATCAAGCCTGAAAAGGGGAATTATAAAGTTGTTTATAATTTCCATGTCTTCCATCGACAATGGGTGCATGATGAACGCTACCCGTATTCGGGGCTCGGCTCATATTATTGGGGGGGCCCTGAGTGCCGGAAAGCTGTGACATCCATTGACATGGTGATGTGAACTACGTGGAACTCCCATGATTTCGGCTCATATTATTGAGGGAACTCATGGCGACCGTCCATTAAGGTTCAACATCGATGGGTAAGGCTTGACACGTAAAGATGAACGACGTCATATTATTGGGTCCTAATCAAACGTGAGACAAAAATTTTACGTAGAGGGTTGCATGGTGATGCAATTGGAAACTACCTTTTAGGAATTGTGATTGGATGATATTATTCGAGATCATAATTCGCTAATTGGACTTTACGTACCTACTGAGGAAATGAGTTTCCCGTTTTCACTAGAGGGTAGTGAAAATGTCAAAACAGTGGAAGCGAAAATTTATGAAGTAAATGTCCATACTTATATCTTACTAAATATTTTAAAATAGTCAATAACATTTATCTGTTTTACTCTTCAGTAAAAATTGTAACAATGTCTTCGATTCGCAATCCGCTATCTACAATACTCGAAAAAAACTTATTAACTGGACCTAATTACCTCACTTGGCTAAGAAACCTGAAAATCGTCTTGAATTCGGAAAGGATAGCGTATACACTTACTGAGTCGCCCCCTGTTGAGGCTCCGACTGACTGCACTCCTGAGGAATTGCAGACTTACAAGGAATGATGTGACCATGACTTGAAAGCCAAAGTGTTATATCCAGGCTTCTATGAATGATGAGAAGTCGGTTCTTTATGTGGGTTCTTCATCTGGTACGGAGATTGTTCCACATGGGAAGGGAAAGAAGCGTTCTTTCCAACATCCCAAGAAGAACGTGCCCTTGAAGTGGCAAACTCCGAATCCCGTTGGGGCAGCTACACCAATTAAAGCTGACAAGACTGTTGACATCTGTCATCACTGCAAGAAGCCTTGACATTGGAAGCGTAACTGCAGGGAATATCTTGCCCAGAAGGGTTCTGGAAATGGTATGTTGTATATCAAAGTAAACATTTCAATTAACTCTACTTCTTGGGTATTAGATACCGGCTGTGGCTCACATCTCTGTAATGAGTTGCAGGTGATGGGAAGAAATAGAAGACTAAGAGAAGGTGAGACCTTCTTGAGGATGGGCAATGGAGCAAGAGTTGCTGCCAAGGCCGTAGGAGATGTTTGTTTACTTTTGAACAATGACTTTCAACAGATGTTTTGTTTGTACCAGATTTGGTGAAAAACATTGTTTCCATTTCTATGCTTGATAAAGATGGATTTTCTTGTTTATTTAGCAAAGGTGTTTGCAACATTTACAAGAATGAATGTTTAATTGGTACTGCAGAACTTGAAAACGATCTCTACACCTGAAAATTGAAAGATATTCCACTAAACAATGTCCAAGCAATAACAACAACAAGCAAGAAAAAACAAGATACTCTAAATTCGACACAATTATGGCATGCTCGATTAGAACATATTTCCCTAAGAAGGATGAACAAGTTAGTGGGAGTGGGCATGTTTGATATGTCTGATATTAATGCTCTCACAACTTGTGAATCCTGTCTGAAAGGAAAGATGACCAAAATTCCTTTTAAGGGCCATGTGGAGCGAGCCAAAGGGTTATTGGATTTGATCCATAACGATGTGTGCGGTTCGCTTAGCATCACCACTAAGCATGAATATGCCTACTTCATCACCTTTACCGATGACCTTTCGAGGTATGGGTATGTGTATTTGATGAAATACAAGTCTGAAGCCTTTGAAAGGTTCAAAGAATTCAAAAGTGAAGTAGAGAAACAATTGGGACGAAGCATCAAGATACTTCGATCGGATCGAGGTGGTGAGTACTTGAGTGCCGAGTTCCAAGAGTATCTTAGGGAGAATGGGATTCTCTCGCAGTGGACTCCGCCCGCTACACCACAGTTGAATGGTGTTTCGGAGCGTCGTAACCGAACTTTGATGGACATGGTTCGGTCTATGATGGGGTTCACAGAGTTACCGCCATCCTTTTGGGGATATGCGCTTGAGACAGCGGCACTGTTGTTGAACAATGTCCAATCAAAGGCAGTTGATAAGACACCATATGAGATATGGATGGGTAAGCCTCCCAAATATTCTTATATTAGAATATGGGGGCTGCCCTGCTTATGTGAAGCAGGTAGTGGGAGATAAATTGGATAGTCGATCCACTTTATGTTACTTTGTGGGATATCCAAGGAATTCAGTTGGATATTATTTCTATCATCCCCAAGAAACAAAGGTGCTTGTTTCTAGGAATGCAACCTTTTTGGAAAAATAATTTCTATTGGATAGAAAAGGGAAGATGATATAACTCGAAGAGGTTCGAGAGACACCCACAATCGAAAAACCCACACCCGAATAGCCAAGAGAGGAGATACAAGCTCCTAGAAGATCCGAGAGAGTCTCGAGACCACCTATGAGGTATGGTCTGCTTCTTGAAGAGGGCCATGATGAGCCTATCCATGGATGTGATCCAAGGACCTTCAAAGAAGCGTTATCTGATGCCGATTCATTCAAGTGGCTTGAAGCAATGGAATCTGAGATGAATTCCATGCATTCGAACCAAGTGTGGAATCTCGTGGATCCACCTGAGGGAATTGTTCCCATAAGGTGTAAATGGATTTACAAGAGGAAACTTGGGGCGGATGGGAAGGTATTGACCTTCAAAGCGCGATTGGTGGCAAAAGGATATACTCAAAGACAAGGAGTTGACTTTGAGGAAACCTTTTCTCCAGCTGCAATGTTCAAGTCGATAAGGTTATTGCTAGCCATAGCTGCATGGTATGACTATGAGATATGGCATACCATGCAGCTATGGCAGATGGATGTTAAGACAGCCTTTCTTAATGGGGATATTAAGGAAGAGATTTACATGTCTCAACCTGAAGAGTTTTAACCTATCGGAAGTGAGGACATGGTATGCAAACTTCAGAGATCTATTTATGGTCTAAAGCAGGCATCTAGGAGTTGGAACCTCAGATTCGATAGTACAATCAAAGAGTTTGGTTTTACTAAGAATCCTGAGGAACCCTGTGTGTATAAGAAGGTCAGTGGGAGTGCTGTGACATTCCTGGTGCTTTATGTTGATGACATTCTAATCATTGGGAATGATGTAGGAATGTTGCAATCAACTAAAATATGGTTAGCAAGTAAGTTCTCGATGCAGGACTTGGGTGAAGCATCTTTTGTATTGGGAATACAGATCTATAGAGATAGATCAAGAAGATTGCTTGGTCTCACCCAGTCCACATACATTGATACCATCGTGAAGCGGTTCTCGATGGATGAGTCCAAGAGAGGACATCTACCAATGTGTCATGGCGTGTCCCTATCCAAGTCTATGTCTCCCAAGACTGATGCAGAGATAGCGGCGATGACAAGCATTCCTTATGCATCTGCGATTGGTAGCATCATGTATGGGATGATATCTACACGTCCTGACGTGGCTTTCGCACTAAGTGTAGTGAGTAGATATCAATCGAACCCTGGTCTTCCACACTGGAAAGCTGTGAAAGACATCCTCAAGTATTTGAGAAGGACCAATAAGTTGTTCTTGGTCTATGGGGGTGGAGAACTGAAATTGGAAGGCTATACCGACTCTAGCTTCCAAAGCGATATCGATGACTCGAAGTCAACCTCTGGATTCATATTCATGCTCAATGGTGGTGCTGTCTCTTGGAAGAGTTCCAAGCAAGACAGTACTGCGGATTCCACCACTGAGGCCGAATATATTGCTGCATCAGCTGCAGCAAAGGAGGCTGTTTGGATTAGGAATTTCGTCCAAGAGTTGGGCGTCATTCCTAATGGAGTTGCTCCTATCCCGGTGATGTGTGACAACACGGGAGCCATAGCTCAGGCGAAGGAGCCAAGGTCTCATCAGAAGTCCAAACATGTATTGAGAAAGTACCACATCCTCCGAGAGATTGTGGAAAGAGGAGAAGTGTCGATCGACAAAGTCGGCTCCGCAGATAATGTTGCTGATCCACTAACTAAGCCTTTACCGGGACCATTATTCGAGAAGCATCGCGAATCAATGGGTTTGAAGTATATGGGTAGTTGGCTCTAGTGCAAGTGGGAGATTGTTAGAGTAGGTGCACGTCGAGCCAAGTGTTGGCCGAGTGTTCACAATGAAACTCTATGTATAAACAGTCTTTATTTTAATAATATTTGAAATTATTGTTTTGGCACATCTTTATCTGTATACCCATGCTAGTTGCATAGATAAAGCCCTTGAATATACAAATAGTAGAAAGAATATGGGATGCTCATATGATGAGTATCATGAAACTCATATTTGGAATACTGTATATTCTAAACGGTTCCTAGTCGATTCAGCCGCCGCTAAGAAGGATATAGGCCGCTCGAGCTTGAGACTAGTATCTGCGATGTGAGTACCATGTTTCATTGGTAGGGGACATTGTGATGTCCGAGCATGCAGATAGGTGCTCCTGGTAGAGTGCACTGAACAACCCTCCATTAAAGGACTTTCCAAGTGGTTCTCACTTATCGAGTGGAAAAGTCCTAGTTTATGGTTGTACACCATTAGTCCTTATGACCCGGGACAACATTGAGACTCTATGTGCTAGAATTACACTTTGACTTGTTTACCGACTCTCATGGGGTCATCAGGTGGCAAGGTTGGGTGTTCTGTCGAAACATATAGGAGTCGATGCATTGTAGTCGGGGATTCACCGCTTACCTACGGGTATGGATATCCTATGTGTTTTTCATGTATATGTAGTTTGAAATCTCTGATCAGAGTATGGTGGTAATTATGAAAGGGGTTTCATAGATTACACCATCGATGCAACTACGACATGACACATAGTATCGATTCATTGACAACTCTCGATATACCAATGGTTGTCGAATCGGTCGGGATATATGATATGAAGGGACCGTACTGTACGCTAACCATAATTGAATGGTTCTTGCAGGCACTATCATTTGATACCTAGGGAATCATGTAAGCGATGCTGCTAGGCGTTTAACATGATTGGTTGGGTACTATCAGACTTGAGTTCTAACGTTCTTATTATCAAGGAGTTGATAATTAAGAATGGAGCAATTGGGGTATGCTCGTATAAGGACATGTTTAGTCCGAATCACATGGAGATGTGAACCCACGGCTAGTTGTATCAGTGAACCATTGAGGGCCACACAAGTACAAGCTTTCTAGATCACGTTGAGAAGTAAAATAGTTCAATGTGTTGAACGGCTTATAAATGAGTTTATAAGCGTAAGGAAAAATAGAAGTATGACTTCTATGAGAGAATGCAACTTTTAATTTATCAATGTGTTCCTAAAATTAAAAGTTGGCCAAATAGATAATGTATTTGAAAATTGTGATTTTCACGAACATTATTATGGACTAAATTAAATTAATTCAAGTGTTGAATTAATTAAATAACATTGAGTCTTGTAGAGTCCAATTAGAAATAATTATTAAACTAGTGGGCTTGAGTAAATTCAAGGAATGTTTAATTAGTCGCAAATATGTTTGAGATAATTAAATTAAGTCCATGGATTTTTAATTGTTAAAAATCAAATAACATTGCATGCATGGGAGGTGAAGGGTTGGAGACTAATTTTTCAATCTCCAAGGCTTGGCATGCTAAAAGTGTTTTAGCTTTTTCCACAACCAAGACAAGTCATCCTTCTCCCATTCAAGACTCAACTTGGCCTAAATTTTTGATAATATTCTCTGAAAATTTTTCTCTCATCTTGTTCTTCAATAGTTAGAGAAACAATTCTCTTCTCAAAGAAAAATGCCCTACATTTTCTAGTGCAAGTGTAAGGTGGATCTTTTAAGTTTGGTGGTGGCTTGATTTTTGAAGAAAGGAAGCTTGTAGATTTGTCTTGCTTTGAAGAGCTTAGTTGTATATCAACTAAGTTTGAGCCATCATCAATCTCAAGAGATTGATAGGTAAAATTTTCTTTAAACACCCTATGTATGACATTTTGGTGTTTTTGTATTTGCTACACATTCTAGTGAGGTGTTCGAATTTTTCTTGTTGAAAAAAAATTTTAAAACTTCCGTTGCGCATTTGAACACCTAAAATCGATCCCCTTTCAAGTGGCATCAAGAGCTATGTATACTATTTTGTGTAGCTTATACATGATATTATATTGAGGTCAATTTCTAACCGCATCAGATGGATTTTTGCAACAAAATCGAGGCCGGTTTTTGGCAAAATTTCGGGCAGCATGTTGCTGCCCATTTCGGGCAGCTCGGGCTGGCCGAGGGGCTGCCCATTTGAAAACACCATATGAGATCTGGCATGGACGCAAAAGTGCGGTTTCATATTTCAAAATATTCGGCTGCAGATGTTTTATTCTTGATAATGACAAAAATCATTTAAGAGCTTTTGATGATGAATCTGCAGAGAGAATATTTCGTGGATATTATTCAGTTAGTAAGGTTACAGAGTTTTTAACAAAAGCACTTTGAATGTTGAAGAATCTATTCATTTTGTTTTTGATAAATCTGTGCTAACTGATAAGCCAACTGATCCAGTTGAGCTAGTTGACCGCCTGACAGATATTAGTTTGGAGGATGATAATGAAGAAGAGAATCACTGAAACTACCTCGATTTTTTTTATACTAAATCATAAAATCTAAATTAATATCTAAATAAATAATTTACCATTTCTAACAATCATAATAGTTTAACAATTTAAGTCTCAAGTGAATAAAATAAATCCTAAAGCATCGACTTACCAAAAATTCCTAAATTGACCTTTCAAAAGATCAATTAACAATAAAAATAAAGCATAAAAATATCTCTAAATATAATCTTTGAATCATAAATCTATCTAGCTAGTGCGGAAACATAAAGGCCCTCGGGTGTGTACTGCTGCACTCGATCGACTCAATCGTCACCGTCTCCAAAATCATCAAATCATACAAACCTAGTGTGTCTAAAGACTCAGCACACTCTAAACATACATAGCAAATAATACATATACACTCACATGCATTTAACAATCATATTTTTATTTAAAAAAGCTTTTGAAAATAAATAAACCATTTAAAATCATTTAAAAATCATTTAAGCATAATTAAATCTTATATCATAAGATCATTTTAAAATAACTTTAAGCATAAATAAACCCTTTGAAAATCATTTAAAACAAGTTTTAAGCATAAATAAATCATTTTAAAAATATCTTTAATCATCATCATAAATCATGTATCATAAAAATCATTTTAATCATGAGCTTTCAATCATATATCATTTCAGGTGAAGTTTGATCCTTGAAAGTGACTAGCTTTTATCATTTGGTCGACTGCAGTCTTAGCTCCACATGGTCCATGGGGGTGGGCACTAGGCTCCACCATGGAAATACGATCGTCGAGATCTCTCGGGGAACCTTTTCCCATAGACGGGGTCCTTCTGGGGCCTTGTCCCGTAAACGGGGTCCCTCTAGGGCCTTGGCCCGAATATGGGTTCCTTCTGGGGCCTTGGCGCTCACGTCATCTCCACAAAATCATATATCATATCATTTGTCACAGTCAATTCACATCCCTCAAAATATTTTTCCTTTTCTTTAAAAATCATAAAATAAGACAGTTTCCAAAAATAGTATTTTAAACAATATAAATTGCACAGCTTTACTATAAATCGTAAAAATACATTTGATCATCAAAATCATCATTTTAAATCATATAATATCATTTAACATGCTTCATGATCCTTCGGGACGCTGCCAAGTATTTTCGAATTTTCCTAAGTGTAAAAACACAGTTTTGCCCCTGAACGTAAAAATTCTCGAAATTATCTTTTCCTCATTTTAATTCCATGGGATTATTCTTAATAATTATTTAAGCCTACCTAAATTTTCTCATATTTTTATTTTGCATAAATCGATGACTTTTAAATTAATCTTTAAATATATTATATTAATGCGTTTTAATCCCAAATTAAACCAATCCTTAATATAAAATTCCCAAATTAAAAAATTAAACTTTCAATAATTATTTAAGCTTACATATAATTTTTCATAATTTTATTAAGCATAAAACTTGGTGTTTCAATTAATTCTTTAATTAATGTTTCGTGAGGCGATTAAATCCTGAAAAATTCCAAAACTCCTTATTTTTTATCCCAAATTTTAAAAATAACATTTTTATTATTTATTCTACCCTTCCAAGTCATGAGCCTCCACCGTGGACCCATGGATTCAATTTTTGTTATTAAATTCGAAAAATTGACCCATTATTGAACCACCCGAGCCATCTCCCAATTTAATAGCCACGCCCAAGCCACCTCAAGCCAAACCCTAGCCAACCCACCTAGGCACCCTCCTCAACAACCCTGACCCTTGGACCTAGCCCCTAACTTGCTCAAACCCACCTGAAACGTCACTCCAAAATCTGTGCCTATGGTGAACCTCACGCCCAAGTCTCCTAGCCAAACCTAGACCCTTCCAGCCAAGCCACCACCGAGCCCACACGACCCTCACCATCCCTGGACCAGTCCCTGGCCCGAGCCACCCCAGCCCAAGATTCTAAGCCACGCAGCAACCCACCTATTTGAGAAACCAGTAGTTACGCAAAGAATTGTCACTCACGCCCAAGACTCCTAGTTAGCTTAGGTCACCTCCAGCCGAGCCACCCCTGAGCCCAGCCGACCCTGACCACCCCTAGACAATGCCCAAACCCTTTCCAGACCAGCCCAAGCCCTGGACCCTGCTTACGAAGCACCTGAATCAGGAGAACAACCTGCGCACACGTTGATGCTTCTCCCCCGTTTCTGATCGGCCCTCGCTGAATCAAGCCACCCCTGAACTCAAACCTTCCTAACCTTCCCTGTGTTAGAGTAGATGCCCTGCAAGCCAACTGTTGGCTAGGGATTTTATTGACTCAGTTGTAATTAACAATCTTTATTTTAATATAATTCATTATTTCATGGTTTGTTATTTCTTTATATGTATACCCATGTTATCAAACATAGATAAAGACCTTGATTATACTTTAATACAAATGAATCGTAATTCGATGTTGAAACTCGTTTGTAAACACTGTATGATCTAAATTCGTTCCTAGTCGATTCAGCCGCCTGAAACATGGATAAAGGTCGCTTGAGCTCGAGACTAGCATCTGTGATGTTGTGTACTGCGTTTCTTGGTAAGGGCATAGAGATGTCCAAACATGCAGATGGGTAGTCATATGATGATTATACCGAACAACCCTCCCTCGGACTTTCCAAGTGGTTATCATTCATCGAGAGGATAAGTCCGTGGTTATGATTGTACACCATTAGTCCTTACAACCCGGGACAACACTGAGGCTCTATATGCTAGGGCTGTGCTTTGACTCGTTTACTGGCTCCAGGAGAGTCATCAGGTGGCGAGGTTGGGTACAGTTGCGAAACATATAGGAGCCAGTGCATTGTAGTCGGAGATTCACCGCTCACCTGCGGGTGTGGATATCCTATGTGATCTGATGAAATTATAGTGC
>NC_133321.1:5463963-5480808 GCF_012295235.1 Primulina huaijiensis
TGACATTCCTTATACTTTATGTTGATGACATCCTACTCATTGGGAATGATGTAGGATTACTGCAATCAACTAAAGTATGGTTAGCAAGTAAATTCTCCATGAAAGACATGGGTGAAGCATCATATGTATTGGGAATACAGATCTATAGAGATAGATCAAAAAGGATGCTAGGACTCACCCAAGCCACTTATATCGATACCATTCTGAAGAGATTCTCTATGGAAGAGTCCAAGAGAGGATACTTACCAATGTGTCATGGTGTTACTCTATCTAAAGCTATGTGTCCTAAAACTGATGAAGAGATAGAGATGATGACACGTATTCCATATGCGTCAGCCATTGGTAGTATCATGTATGGTATGATATCAACACGTCCTGATGTTGCTTACGCTTTGAGTGTTACAAGCAGATATCAGGCGAACCCTGGTCAAATGCATTGGAAGGTCGTGAAAGATATTCTTAAGTACTTGAGAGGGACTAAGAACTTGTTCATGGTCTATGGGGGTGGAGAATTAAAATTGGAAGGCTACACTGATTCTAGCTTCCAATGTGATGTAGATGATTCGAAATCGGCCTCTGGTTTTGTATTCATGCTTAATGGTGCGTCTGTCTCTTGGAAGAGTTCCAAAAAAGACACCGTTGCGGACTCCACCACTGAAGCTGAGTACATTGCTGCGTCTGCTGCAGCCAAAGAGGCAGTTTGGATGAGGAATTTTGTCCAAGAGTTGGGCGTTATTCCTAATGGAGTTGATCCAGTCCCGGTGTACTGCGACAACACTGGTGCCGTTGCGCAAGCAAAGGAACCAAGGTCTCATTAGCGATCCAAATATGTACTGAGGAAGTTCCACATCATCCGGGAGATTGTGGGAACATGAGATATATCAGTCGAAAGAGTCCCCTCTACAGATAATGTTGCTGATCCACTTACAAAGCCCTTGCCAGGACCATTGTTTGAGAAGCATCGCGAAGCAATGGAATTAAAGTTTGTGGGTAATTGGCTCTAGGGCAAGTGAGAGATTGTTAGAGTAGATGCCCTGCAAGCCAACTGTTGGCTAGGGATTTTATTGACTCAGTTGTAATTAACAATCTTTATTTTAATATAATTCATTATTTCATGGTTTGTTATTTCTTTATCTGTATACTCATGTTATCAAACATAGATAAAGACCTTGATTATACTTTAATACAAATGAATCGTAATTCGATGTTGAAACTCGTTTGTAAACACTGTATGATCTAAATTCGTTCCTAGTCGATTCAGCCGCCTGAAACATGGATAAAGGTCGCTTGAGCTCGAGACTAGCATATGTGATGTTGTGTACTGCGTTTCTTGGTAAGGGCATAGAGATGTCCAAACATGCAGATGGGTAGTCATATGATGATTATACCGAACAACCCACCCTCGGACTTTCCAAGTGGTTATCATTCATCGAGAGGATAAGTCCGTGGTTATGATTGTACACCATTAGTCCTTACAACCCGGGACAACACTGAGGCTCTATATGCTAGGGCTGTGCTTTGACTCGTTTACTGGCTCCAGGAGAGTCATCAGGTGGCGAGGTTGGGTACAGTTGCGAAACATATAGGAGCCAGTGCATTGTAGTCGGAGATTCACCGCTCACCTGCGGGTGTGGATATCCTATGTGATCTGATGAAATTATAGTGCGTGGAATCTCTGGCCAGAGTATGAGATGTACGTTAGAGAAGGAGTTCTCGAACGGTACATGCGATGCCACTATTTATAGTTATCACATAGTTATTGAATTAATATGCAACCCTCGATGAACCAATGGTTGCAGATTCGATCGGGATATATGAGATGAAAGGACCGTACTGTACATTAATCATAATCGACTGGTTCTTGCAGGCACTATCAGTGATACCTAGGGGATCATGGGGCGATGCTACTAGACGCTCTTACCATGATCCGATGGGTGCAATCAGAAATGAGTTCTGACATTCTTGATCAAGATGTTGATGAAAAGAATGGGGCTAACTAGGGTAAGCCCGAATAAGGAATTATGTCCTGAATCACAAAGAGTTGTGAACCCACGGCTAGCCGTATCCCTGAACCATTGAGGGTCGCACAAGTACTGGATCGTTTGTTTCCGTTGAGAGAATAAATTCAAGAAGTTGAATTTATATTATATAGTAAATTCAAAGAGTTGAATTTACGATAATTAATTTTTGAGAGAATAAATTCAAGGAGTTGAATTTTTAAAATTAGAGAATTTAAATTTATTGAACTCAAATGTTGGGTTTATTAAATATTAAATTTTGGAGGTGATATAAATTCAAGGAGTTGAATTTATAATTTGAATAATAAATTCAAATGTTGAATTTATAAATGATTTAATTTATTAAACTCAAATGTTGAGCTTATTAATTAATAAATTAAATATGGTGGTTAATATGTTTAATGGGCTTGTAAGAGTACAAGTCTAACATATTAAATAATTAAAATTATTAATGGACCTTGATTAATTGATTTAATTAGTTGGACTAATTCAATTAATTAATCAAGCCCATTAATGTTAATTAAAGGGCCCAATTATTATACTATGATAATTAGATCATGGGTTGATTATAAAAGTGGTTTGAGAAGTCAAAACCCTGGCCTCCTACCACCATATTTTTGAGAATCACTCTTCCAGAAAAAAAAAAAATTCGGCCACCTCACTTGAGAAAGAAGTTTGAGCCGCCTCTCAAATTTCAATCTCCTACGTAAAATCTCTTCTACTTTTTCTAGTGTAAATTAGAAGAGGATCAAACCATCTAGTCGTGGACGTGATTAGAAGAAAGGAGTCCCTGAAGAAAGTTCGTAGGGATTTCATCAAGAGCTATCTCCGCTAAATCCGGAATAGTTGGAGTCATGTGATTAATTCACCAAAGGTATAATTTTCTAAACATCCTATGAATGTTTTATTAAAAACCATACGAACGCCTTATCAAATATATTTTGATTGTCAAAATAAAATAAAAATTTTAAAACTTTCGCTGCATTTGGGCGTGTAGAAAACCGAGATCCAACACCCTGGAACCCCCTAAGCCATAGCGTAGACGTCCTAGCCCAGCCCTCTCTCTAGCCACCCTCATAAATCTCTCGGCCGCCCTGAATCTCACGCCTGAAGAGCCCCTTCACGCAAGGGCTCTTCCTCACTAGCCACTCTCGACCCTAGCCGCCCTTGGACCCTACCTAGACTTTGAACCTGACCCTGGCCAAGCCCCCAACCAGCCCTAGCCAGCCCCGTGACCCCATGCAAAACCACCAACCCCTTAACCCCAACATGCACACAAAGCCATGGTTCTTATGTCTGCAATTTCCTACGGTTCCAGCTTAAGATTTCCTTTTAATTTATCATGTTTTGCCCCTAATTCAATCATATTTTATCGTGTTTTGGCAGCATGTCCGTTTGTTTCAAAAACGTTTTTCAAATAAACGTAAAATAGTTGAAACTTTGAAAATACGCAACGTACCGTAAAATAACAGAACTCACATATTTTTCATGCATAAACAATTAAATCAAGAATATTATGATTTGTATGATGTTAAAAGAGTTTAGGAAACATGCCTTTGCGTTTTAGAACGCTCGAATAAACGATCTTCGGCGATGGTACGACGTTGGATGACCGGACGACGAAGAACACAAGCCCTTTTCTTTTCTCCCAAGCTTTCAAAATTGTGGTGTGTGCTTTGAGGTGTACACGGCTGATGGAGGCTGAATTTATGAGGTTTGGAAGACCTAAATTACTTATTTATAATTAATTAACAAGTTAATGGGCTTTGATTTTGGGCTTGCATGGTTAAGGGTAATTGGGCTTACTTAAATTAATTAAATTGGGCGCAATAAAACTTAAATAATTAAATAATAAAAGTTTATATGTTTCCCTAAAATAATATTTTTGATCTTTTAAAACTCCTTGTTTGCCCAAAACCGGCTTCCCGGAAAAAATCGAGCTCGATTAGTAAAATAATTTGAAATCCAACATTTTAGAAAAATTAAATCATTTTTAATCATATTAGGAAGCCTTGCCACTCTTTAAATAAAAATACATATTCTTGTCTTGGTCGTCTCCGGTCTCTTTTTCCCTGCCTATTATCGAATATTCGGGTAAAAATCCTTAATTTCATGAAAACATGTCACATAATCATTTAATCATGAAATCTTATATTTAATTATATAATAAACATCATGCTAGCATTTAAAAGCAATTAAATAAAACAATTAAGCAATTAAAATATTTTTGCATGCATGTGGTTTACGTGGACTGATTTTTCGGACGTTACAATCACATTATTCGAAATAACTTTCAAACACCAGAACCAGAAGTGCTGGATCAATAAGTTGAACAGGAAATTGTTACTGATAATCAGTTGGTGGAGCAAAATGAAAATATTCAGTTACCAACTGATACAGCTCCAACTGAAACTGAAGAAAACGTTCAGTTGCCAATTGAAGCAGTTGATGAAATAGACACAACAGCTGATGAGTACAGATGGAAGAAATTACATCCACCAGAATTGGTGATAGGTAATCCATCTGATCCAGTAAGAACTCGAAATCAAATGCTTAATTTATTTATTCATTCAGCTTTTGTTTCACAACTGGAACCGAAGAAAACTGATGAAGCTCTTGCTGATCCTATCTGAATAAATGCTATGCAAGAAGAGCTAAATCAGTTTACCCATAACAATGTCTGGAACTTGGTTCTAAGACCAATGTCTAAAACCATTATAGGTACAAAATGGGTATTCACAAATAAACTGAATGAAGTTGGTTCAGTTGTGCGAAACAAAGCAAGACTTGTAGCACAAGGATATATGCAAGAAGAAGGAATAGAGTACGATGAAACTTATGCACTAGTTGGAAGACTGGAAGCAATAAGAATGTTCCTTGCCTATGCATCATTCAAGAAATTTAAAGTCTACCAGATGGACGTAAAAAGTGCATTTCTGAATGGTCAGTTGCAGGAAGAAGTTTATGTGGAACGACCATTAGGTTTTATCAATCATTCTTTTCCTGATCATGTGTATCATTTGAACAAAGCCTTATATGGTCAACAAGATCCAAGAGCTTGGTATGAAACTCTTTCAAAATTCCTAAATGATCATGATTTTACTAATGGATCAGTTGACAAGAATCTGTTCAAATTTTCTAAGAATGATCATATTTTACTCGTTCAAATATATGTTGATGATATCATTTTTGCGTCAACTAACCCCATATTATGCAAGAGATTTGCTAAGCTTATGCATGAAAAATTTGAGATGAGTATGATGGATGAACATACATTTTTCCTCGGTCTACAAGTAAAGCAACTGGATACTGGTACTTTTATCAGTCAAACCAAATATACGAAGGAACTGCTGAAGAAATTTGGCATGGAAACATGTTCAGCTGCAAATAATCCCATGAGTTCATCGATTAAACTGGACGAAGATGGAGGGGGAATATCAGTTGAGACGACATAGGTTTAATATGTTCATTATTGTACCTAACTGCTAGTCGTCCTGATATAGTATTTGTTGTTTGCATGTATGCTAGATTTCAGTCAGATCCTAAGAAATCTCATTTTACTACTGCCGAGCGCATTTTAAAATATCTTAAAGACACGCAAAATGTGGGATTATGGTATGCTAAAGATTTCTCTTTCAATTTAGTTGGATATTCAGATGCAGATTATGCAGGATGTAAGCTAGATCGAAAAAGCACCGGCGGATCTTGTCAGTTTCTAGGAGACAGACTGATCTCATGGTTTAGCAAGAAGCAAACATCCATAGCTACTTCCACAACTGAAGCAGAATATCTTGTTGCTGGAAGCTGCTGTGCCCAACTGCTCTGGATTCAGAAACAATTGAAAGATTATGGAATAAATGCAAAAAAATCTCCCATATTTTGTGATAATACCAGCACAATTGCGATCACATACAATCCAGTTCTTCACTCAAGGACATAGATGTCAAACATCACTTCATCAGAGATTATGCTCTGAAGAAAGCAATCAGACTAGAATATGTGCCAACTGAACTACAAGCTGCTGACATCTTCACCAAACCATTACCAGAGCCTACGTTTTCTCACTTTCGCAATATACTTGGTTTAATTAACTTATCTTAATTATATCAGTTTATTGTTGTTATGTCAGTTGCTAGTCATATTATCAGTTTTATTGTTGTTATGTCAGTTGTTGTTCACTGTTAGCAGTTAGTCATTTATCTGTTATTATTCATTCAGTTAGTGAATTGTTTGTCAACTGATGTCAGTTAATCTTGCAGAAAGTAAAGAGACAACAATGAATCGTAAACACCATTTATTTTGAATAAAATCGGAACCATGTTACACGATGCATTTCCCTCGCTACAGCATCTTGCCAGAGGGTTATCCAGTTATACATGTCATGGCTATTAAGACTTCTAAAAGCGTCTGAAGATGAGATCTTTTCAAGCATAGTTCACTCCTTCCTTAGCATCAGATGCAATAGAACTTGATCAGTGGCAAGCTCTGAGACATGGTTGACTTAAAAACGACGCTTGTACTTTTTGCAACAGCTTTCTGTCTGTCAGTAGGAACCAATCCATTACGATGAAAGGTCTGGAGTTCTTGCACCTTGCTCCAAGAGGACATGACTCCTAACCAGACATACTCTTCAATGCTTTTCTTCAAACTCTCCTATCGACGAAGTGTTGCTGCAGAAACAGGGAAATTGGAACTACTTGAACTAGACATGTTTGCAGATTTGTAGTCATCTAATATCTCTACTCTTATTTATATTCAGGCTGATATTGGAAAATTAGAAGAAGACAAAGAGACTCAAGTCAACTGAAAGCCTTTGACTTATCCAGACTGAGTTTTTCATACCCTTTCTTTTATTTATATGCCTTTATTGAGGGGGAATATCGAATATAAATGGTTAACTGAGAAGACAATAGTCAGTTAGTCTTCAATTGAACTGAATCAGCTTACAATTGATCACTCAGTTGCTGACCCAACTGATCTTCTCCAATAAATTAACTGATTAATCGTTAAATATTCCATATTAAGTGATGTGACTGTTTGTGTGCGCATTTAATTGCTATCTTTCATTGAATAGCTTTTTAAAGCATGGACCCACGTGATCCACACACGTTTTTATCACACAACCACACATTTTTATTCAAATTATCATGGAGTGACACGTGTCCAAAATTTGAACCGTCACACACATATGTACTACACCCCCCCCGCATTTCAGTTTTTCTTCATGCTTACTTCGATTTACAGAGCAAATCAAAATTGAAAACTCTTTCTTCGCAGAAATCAACTAATCAGAAATGGCAAACCAAATCCCGGTTCATATCCTGAACGCGATGGAAATCGATTTTGCCTCTGTTTTGTCAGTTCCTGATGAAGCAGTGAAGAACATCTTCAAGAAATTGGAATCGGCCGGACTCAAGATGTTCTTGGAATTGTCTTCCCAAGAGATTCACCCTAAAAAGCTTCAAGACTTATATGCCAATGGATTTATCTCTGCAGATGGAAGCATCACCACCACTGTCAACAACCAGTTGTTGATAATAGATGAATACTCCTTCAGCAACCTATTTCAACTGTCTATTGATGGGCCAGCCAACCTTTTGGAAGTAAAAGCTTCCGACATAGAGGAGATGCAGACTCTTCTATTAGCAGACGAACGTAAAATAAAGGTTTCCGATCCGAAGAAAGAACCGAAGCCAGAAGTACAGTTGCTGGCTTATATAGTGTCCAAGGGACTATTGGCCAAGGCAGGGTCATTTTCTGCTCTTACACTGGAAAAATTTCAAGCTATGACTGCCATCATGACTGACAAAAGACTGAACTGGAGAAACATCATCTTCAGTATTCTGAAAAACATGTTTCAATCTTTTAAGAAATCCAAGGGATTTGCTATTCAGCTCAGCTATTTGCTGAAGACAAAGGGGATGGTGAGAGATGAGTTTGAAATATCATCAAAGTTCAAGATTTTTAATGCCAAGAACGTCCAACCACCAAAGACGAAACTGGACATCACCCCTGAAAAATTTCTGAAAGTAAAGAAAAAAATCGGGATGCAGGAGGTTAAGTCAAAATTGTCAAAGCAGCCATAGTGGTTCAAGCGCTACAAAGAAAAAATTACTTTTTGATCAAGTTCGGGCAAAGAGGTTAAGTCAAATGATTGCCCAGCTGCGACAAAACTACGATCCCACCAGTCCAACTGCTTTCAATGATAAAGCTATTTATGATCAGTTCGACGTAGATCTTGTTACATTACAGATGGCGATCAAGCACTGGGAACTTGATCAAGAACTGATTATTCCAACAGGTTCTCATGATCGCTCATCAGAAGAAGAAGCTGAATCCTCAGCCCAACCTCAAAAGCCATCTCAGGAACCAGTTGCTGAATCTTCAGAACAAGCAACTGCTCCTTCGACAAAAGATGCAAAACCGACTACTTCTGCTCCTCAATCCTCCACTGCAGAAATTCAGCTGTACACTGATGCTGACTTATCATTGGCGAACATCGACGAAGTTATACAATCAGTCGCCACAGATATTCAGCTGAATATTTTATCTACAGTCACAATTGTATAACCAAAGGAGTCAGAACAACAAGTCGAAGAGGATTTTTTGAATCGAACTGAAGAGCCAATTCAATCGTCTACAACGATTGAACGGGCAGTTATAACAGAAACTGAAGAACCAGTTCAGTCAATCTCTATGACTGAACAGGTATTGCCTGAAGAAGTGCATGTTGATGCACCAAGCTTGACTGAACAACCAGTAGCAAAGACTGTTCTGAAGCAAACTGAAGAAGCAGTTCAATCGGAAGTCATGATTCGACAAGCTGGTCAATCAACTGAAAGGCCAAGTATTGTATCAACTGATGAGATTTTTAACGAGCCATCTACTATCTCAGCTGATCCCCAGACTGGAGAGCCTTCAAGGATTGCTGCTAATCCAAATCTTTCTTCTCCTCCTCAGCTTCAAGAAGAAATATCAGAAGATGCTCCGGAAATTGTCAGAACTGATACAACTGACAGGGCGTTGGTAATTTTTGATCAAGAAAACAGAGAACAGGAACCAGAATCCTCTAGAGCCATGTCTCTTGGCACACCTCTAGAAACTGAATCCATGTTCGAAGAGATTCAAGCTATTCAGACCAACCTTGTCAGTGTTATGACTTCCATTTCTGCCATCAAATCTACTCAACTGGCTCATACAATAAAGATTGACACCATGAAGGAGAACACATTCAAGATTCTACAACATATAACAAAGGATGTCACGAACCTGTTCTTCCATATGGATCAAATCAGAAAAGACAGAACAACAACTGAAGCACATTTCAACACTCAGGAAATGTTCAACAAAATCTTCGATTATTTGCAAAATACTCTTACCAAGAGAATGGACTTAATGCAAGATCTTTTGATGAATGCTACTTCAAACATCAGCTCAGAATTTCAAACTTTATCCAAAAAGGTGGAGTCGTTTGACAAAAAGGCGGAAGAAGAATATCAGCAGAAGGAATCCAAAAAGAGTCCCAGTCAACCAACTGATCAACAACTAGCTGATAAGAGAGCTAAGAAATAGAAGATCAGTTAGAAAAAAGTCTCTACATTTATTCAGTCGAAGATTATGGCAGATTTTGATTTATTCAATTACAAGATTCTTTATTCTTTCATTCTTTGTACGAATCTGTACATTGGAAGAGTTATCAATAAAGAAATTATTTTATCTACAATATATTCAATTGATCAGTTCACTTATTCTAAATTTTGTCAAACACCTAAAAGGAAAAAATTGTTGGAAACTAAATTTCGATGGTTTGACAAACTGATTGTGTATTTAGATCGAACTAACTGATCGAGAAAACTGGAGGTAAATGATCAAAATGTGCGAACTGTTTGTTGTCTTAACTGAAGATTAATGCGAAGATAATCAAAGGCAACTAATCGAACTGGAATGAACTACGCAGACAACTGACTGATCAGTTGAAAACTGACCAGTAGCTACAAACAGTTGTTAGCTTAT
Organism: Primulina huaijiensis; assembly: GCF_012295235.1. Taxonomy (NCBI): domain Eukaryota; kingdom Viridiplantae; phylum Streptophyta; class Magnoliopsida; order Lamiales; family Gesneriaceae; genus Primulina; species Primulina huaijiensis. Next base: position 5,473,995 of record NC_133321.1, read on the forward strand.
CAGCTGATCTCTATACTATACACGTCAACAATAAGGACACTCAACTGACAACAATACAAAACAAACTGCAACTAATAGTGGGAGGGCCGCATTTCAGAAAAGCTGCAGTTTACGAATGTTAGAGGAATGTTGACATGACAAACAACGGATAGAAAGATTCAAATATATTAATCGTTACCATTGGAAGAGAAGCCTATAAATATCAGAGAAGAGCAACTGAAAAACAACGATACTTTACTCATACGAATTATTTGCAATCACTCTGCTGAAATTATCATAAGATTCAAAGCTCACACTTATTGTATTTACTGAGAGCATTCAGGCTATACTTCGAGCTTCTAGCACAAACTTGCTGTTGTAAAACTCGATCTTAAAGAGATCAGTTGTGCTAAGTCCATTTCAAGTCCAGTTATATACTGTGAACTAAGTTGTACACTAAGAGTTTCAGTTTGGTATTGTTAAGTCCAAGATTGAAGTGATTCTGTGCAATTGATTGTATCGATCAAAGCCTTTTAGTGAATATCCTATTCTTGTGATAAAAGGGGTGACATAGGAGTGTTTGAAATCTCCGAGCATCCATAAAATCTTTGTGTTCTTATTTTAGTTTATATTCTATCTTTCAGTCAGTTTATTTCCTTACTATTTATGTTAACTGATTGACATTGACTGATGAGATTCCCGAGTTTCAGTTTATCACTAAACTGACTCAATATTACAAAAAGCTGTGAAAATCGTTAAGTGTTTATTCAACCCCCTTTCTAAACACTCTTTCACCTCATAACTGATCCTATTACTAATAAATGGCTATTTGACCAAGTCTTTCAACAGTTATTGATTTTGAAAATGAGACACACAAATGCAGCAAATTTCAAAATTGAAAGGGACACATTCGGTTGATTTAAGATGGAGTGGTAATAGCTCTTTTATTAGCTATTATCAGCCATGAATGGAATTATAACAGCTTCCCATTCTGTTGACTGTTTTGGTCTATAAATAGTAGCCAAGGACTGGGTGAAATCACACCCAAAACAATACCAAATACTCTGCCATTTTTTAGCCCAAGAGATGAAACTTTCAAGCACAAGTGCTATCAACTTTTCAAGAATCCAGCAACATTTTGGAAAAATCTTTCTGTCCAAGTTTCGAAACTACTGAAGCAGTTTTTAAGCCCTTAGTAGCAACATTCCGATCCGAAACTCTGCCAAAAGAATTTTGGAACCTACAACACCAATTTTCGAGCATTGTTGCATTGCTATCATGATTTTTATACTCAATTCAAAGCATGATAACAACACCATATTCTCGAGCAAAACACTGCCTATTCACAAGCAGAGAGATGTCAAATATCTTACAAAAACAGCAAGATTCGGTCTACTTTCAAAGTCATTCGACAGCCATTGGTTCTCATATCTCGACAATTATTCTCGTTTTTTTAAAATATCAATATCAAGTAAATGAGCTTACTACTGTTTTTTCAAAAATTATATATATAGGTATTTGAAAATTTGTTCGATATGATATATTCATTTCTATTTGATATGCTTATCTTTGAATTCGTTTGTTGTTCGATATTAGACGTGATATTCGAAAGCAGGTTTAAAATAGTTGAAATGCACTGTAATGATTCGATTTAAAAATGACAAAGGAATTCTGATGTTTACTATGTTTTGTTAAGACTCTGATTCCGTGAGTTATAATAACCGTTAATTTGGCCTCGCTTCTTAGAGGAGTAACATATAGGTGACTGATCAGTAAATCATGGAAAATAAAATGATTTCCAGTGCTATGTTTGTATTTTTGTTTTTATTAGATTCAACATGCTTATAATAAAAATTATGATTTTGTATACGTATATGTATTCTTGGTATTTGTTGTACACGATCGAACTCCACATGCTGAGTGTTTCCCAAACACTCACCTCGTGCTCTCGCTCCTCATATAAGAATAAAGATCAGTTAGATGAGGATAAGTGTTGTCACTTTGATTGTTGCACTCCCAAGAGCAGGTTTTCCACATGTAGTATAATTCGGTGAGTCCGATATCGTATCCACAGGGAAGCTAAGGTAATTACAAGTCCACTACAATGTCTTTTTGTTTTGTTTTTGTTTCTTTTTAATTTTAATTGTTTGAATCTTTAATGGGTAAATTTTAATTGTTCAAATTTTAATTTAAGTAGTTGAGATTAAAGGATCCACTCTTGGTATTTTAATAAAGTTAACATTAACGAACAATATTGAAATCCACTTAATAAAATGGTTCCAATATATTAAATAATCATATTTATATTATGTTATAAATTATTATCTTATAAGTATATAATATATACCAAAACTTATAAATGTGGTCAAGTATTTATTGTGCTATATATATTTGTAAACACTAAATCAAGGTTCCCACTTTAAATGGTTGGTAAAACCAAACAAACATTTAAATGGTACCAATAAATTAATACTATGATATATTCATATATAATAAATCAAGGAATCCAAGTTAAATGGTTGGTAAAACCAAACTAACATTTAAATGGTTCCAAGAATTTAATATTATAATATATTTATATATAATAAATCAAGGCATCCACTTTAAATGGTTGGTAATACCAAACTAACATTTAAATGGTTCCAAGAATTTAGTGTAACATATAGCAACAATAAATCAAAACTCCCACTTATAAGTAGGGTATAAAAATGCTTAAAGAAATAAATATAACATAAACAATAAATAATGATTAAATAATATAAAACATAGATTCTTACCTTTTAATAACCTTATTATCATGCCAAGAGTTTCACCTTATCATCTCAACTTTAGGAAGTTAGCTATTCATTATTCAAAGTGTAAAACTTTGAATATGAAATTAACATGCTAATTGTATTTAAATGAAGAAATAAAGAAAAAATATAGAGAGAAATATTATGAACTCAAAGGTTTGTTCATAGAATGAGGGATATCTCAATACATTACAATGCACTCCTATTTATAGCCAAATTTGGGGAGACAACCACAAATAAAATATTATTTTTTTACACATAAGTCTTCATTGATGTTCCAAGATATTATATTATATTACACATCACTTTTGAAAATCTTTTTCTCCGAATTTTCTTCTTCACATAAAAAAAACATGTGGATAATTGAGTTGTCTAGTTGTGGTATTTTTTTCAAACCATTTGACCAAGTAATTTGAGAGATATGGTCAAAATACTAGAGCATGGTAAAACTGCCACTCCTTTGGTAACTTTATTTGTTGCTTAATTTGATCCCAATTGTGAGAGGATTTTTGTGGTGACTCGGACGCTAATCATGTTCTTAATCACCATTGGGACAATTTTTAACCACCATTGGGACAATTTAATCAATTATCATAAATAGGGTCTAAATTTTTTTTTTTATAACACAAAACGGAAACGTAATGTAAATCAATCTGAAATACATATTAAACATAAACATAAAAATCTTGTACTGTCTATAATAATTCAACTAGGTTCAACTACATATCAGTGCTGAATCCTAATTTACTCCTGAGCCTGGATCTCCACGCTAACTAGTCCTGTCTCGTTCTCTTCTTGACCCTGATCCTGTCCCACCTGTTGTCATGCACACATACAAACAAGACAACAGCCGGATAACTCCGGTGAGAATTATATTCTCAGTATAAACCATGTATACATGCAATCATATAATCAATGTAAAAGCATATAACAGATATTCATAACATGCATCCTAATCAGAACATGAATCAAGTATTCATCGCATGTATCATAATCCGAAACATGGATCAATATCAATAAAAAGTCATATTCTAAACATGTACCATAATCAAGAACATAAATCAATATCAATCAATGAATCACTCTCCGTGATTCTCAGACTCAGACTCGACTCAGTCCTAATCTAGGGATCCCGACCTGAATAAGAACATACACCCACCTACACTCCCGTTCGGGGTGGTGGTATGTTCTTATTCACGGACTTTGTCTCTTTCCATATCGAACACCAGTAATAGAAGAAACTCCAATTCTATCCACTTCGATATAATCAAACGTCCGACAGATGTTGGTATTTCATATCGAACATCAGTAATAGAAGAAACTCCAATTCTATCCACTTTGATATAACCAAACATCCGGTGTCTTGACCTAACCGTCACAGACATTGGCACTTTCGCCATATTCCTATCCTGTGACAATGTGCAATGTGCCAGTGACGATTCTATCACTATCCGGCACTTATGTCACAAGATGACTCGTCTAATACTCGTCTAAATCAATAGAGCAAGCATATCAATTCATTAATTTCAAATATCAATGCAATAAAATAAAGTATGTGATTTAGGGAAACTCGAGTCAAACCTCACTCGAGTTGTGCAATCCCAACTCAACATTAATTTATACCTTTATCTTCTCGCTCTGACGAAGGCGAAGTCTCGAATTCAACTCTGTTCATGCCTAATCTGGCAATGACAATATATATCGAACAGGTACAATATCAATATACAACTCAATTCAAACCTGTTCTGATCAATACTCAAGTCAAGATATAATCTGATCAATGTCAACGATACAACGATACAGTCTTAATCAATACCGACAATACCGAATCTTATCAATATCAATTTACGGATGTTTCGACGGCATAATAATACAGTCTCAATAACCCCGTCAATACAATATCACAGATATAATGTCACGGCTCATAATCAATATCAGTACAATTCATAATCTCAATGATAATACAAATCTGATATCGAATCTAAATCAAAGCAACTCCAAAAATCATAACAATTACATAAACAGTCTGTTCTTTAATCTGCCTTCAATTATACGATGTCTACTGCATCATAAACACCATATATGATTCATATTCAATTCTGACAATATCACAATTTCAAATCATGTCTAAACGTAACAAAACTTACGTCTAGTTGAAGCCTGCGTCGATAGGAACATGATACTGAATTCGGATTAAAAATCTAACGGACGGATCGAAATATAAACTTATTCTCATTTTCACGATATTCTCTGAAACTTTTCTCGATTCCTCAACTTTGATTTCTGAGAAATGAACTTACATATATATATCAACTTGCATGTTTAAAAAAAAACGTGGCTCAATCTTTTGCAATACACGTCTCGCGCATATGCGCGACCTCAACCGGCGCATATGCGCGAGACCTACTGGTCTTCGCGATAAGCTTCTCGGCAGCTCGCGCATATGCGCGCCATCGCCCGGTGCATATGAGCGAGGTTCTATGGACATGTGGCCATAGCTCCTGAACAACTCGTGCATATGCGCGACTCTACCCCGCGCATGTGCTCCCAACTCTCTGCCTACCACGCGCATGTGCGCGTCTTTAAGTCGCGCATGTGCGCGCAATGTTCTGTCCCAGCTCTTAGGCTACTGCCTTCCTCGCGCATGTGCGCGCCAAACCTCGCGCATATGCGCGAGGTCTTCTGCCACCCACGCGAGTGTTCTGCCCTCGCACATATTCGCATCTTTTTTCGCCTTTCCCGGTCCAATATTTTCCGTCTATAATTACCTATTAATCAATAAATCATTTCAGATTAATCTCAGATTACGGTAATCAAAATCTCGGGCCTTACAATTTTTATCTCATTCTTGTCAACAATATTGTAGATATTATAATCAACTTTATACAGGTCCAAGAATCATCTTAATCTCATTTGCAACGCCAAGTTTATTCTTGTTTTATCGAACCTGTAAAAAATAGTAAAAACTTTTAATTACACAACAACTTACATTTTATACAATTTATTATAAAACATATAATATTTAAACATTTAATAAAACAAAAACTATATATTTATATTATAAAACATTTAATTAATGTACAATTTTTATGTTTATCACACCTTCCAACCAGCTTATTGTTAGTCCCTAGCAATTTAAGCATTAATAGCAATACAAAATATATTGATTAATTTAAATAGAAATGTAATCAAAACTATCTAAGTGTTTAAATTAAATTTGAAAACTGTCAAAGTTATATCAAGATCATCATAATTATAATTTATGAAATAATTTGAGATGATCAATTCAAAGCTTATTTCAGGTAGTTAAATGTACACGGCCTTCAGAAATTCCTAGTAAGAGTCTCAACTCCATATCCTCACAGGTTAACAAATGTTTCAATTTATGGCAACGATTTCTCTCATGGAGTTGGAATACAGATAAAAATGCTCAGAAAAATGATTTACAAAATGCAGACAGACAAACGAGCCAAACTAATCAAAAGATAGAAAATCCATTGATTCAAAATCTATTTGTTCTTATTATATATTTTTTCCTGATATATATATATATTTTTCAATAACATCATGGAATTAGACTAAGTTTATGCTTCTTGACCACATATTTATTTAATTTGTACAATAAATTTCTCTCTTTCTTTCTTTTTTTTTTATGAGAGATATATGGGTCGTAGCATATAACTTAAAAATTACATATATCTCCAATATCTTTCTTTTTGTATTTTTTTCTTTTTTTTTTCAGGAAATATCATTTTTTTTTCAAAATAAGAACTCAAGATCTAAACAATAGATAGTCTCTCTCATGATCAATAAAGGCTCGAAAGCTGATTTCTCAATGCTCTCCACTCACTCACAAAATATGTGTGAGTTTAAAATTTTAGGCACTCTTATAAGGTATATCTTGGGCCATATACTTTAATACCTGATTTTATCACGGTACCATATACTTAAATACCTGATTTTATCACAATGGTTAATCACTCAAAAAGATTTCATAAAGCATATTTTTATATTGATCAGAATATTAAAATTGACTTTTTTTT
>NC_133321.1:5481041-5481155 GCF_012295235.1 Primulina huaijiensis
AGTTCTTATTTTGAAAAAAAAATGATATTTCCTGAAAAAAAAAAGAAAAAAATACAAAAAGAAAGATATTGGAGATATATGTAATTTTTAAGTTATATGCTACGACCCATATAT
>NC_133321.1:5481211-5490836 GCF_012295235.1 Primulina huaijiensis
TTTCTTCTAATGTACCAAAACCACCTGGTAGTGCGATAAAAGCATCAGAATTTTCAATCATTTTTGTGATTCTTTCATACATAGAAGAAACTTTTAATTCCTCACCAATCGTAACACCTGTAATATTTCCTTCAGCTAAAGCTGTAGGAATAATACCCAAAACCTGACTACCTCCAAGATGAGCAGATGTTGAAACAGATCCCATTAACCCAATATTACCTCCCCCATATACCAAGTGAATTTTTCTCTCAGCCAATATCTTTCCAAGATTATTCGCTGCTTCTACAAACACTTCATTTTTTCCAGGACTCGACCCACAAAATACACAAATATTTTTCAATGATTGTGCAGAGGTTCCAGCCATGTTTTTTTACTTTCTTCTTTTTTTTTCTGCGAAAATAGAGATAAATATGAGAGATTTTATAGGGGTAATATGTTATCACGACAAAACTATGGGTCACAGTTGTAGACAGAATAAACAGTAAAAATAATAATGACACACATGCATGTAAACAGTAGTGTGATTGTGGCTCACAATTTTCCTCTGGTTTTACGTCCAGAAACGGCTTCAACGCCTTCTATGAGTCGAGGATATGCTTCCCATCCAATTTTCTTATAAATTGGCAAATAGGGTCTTTTTTTTAGTCGGATTCCCAAGACTATGACGCTCATCTTGGAATTGTTTCCATAAACGGAAAAGTTCAATATGCACATGTCCACTAGAATACTTCTCAAGAGTCAATAAGATGTTATCTAAAGACTCCTTACTCGGCCCATTCTTAATGAAACCAATTTTATCTTCTCTGTTATTGGAAACACCTCCCAAAGATCTGCATCGTTTGTCACAAGTCCATCTTGCACACTTATGACAAACCCCGAAACTTTTGGCCCTTCGTTTTTTCGCATAAGTGCTTTTTCCTAATCCAGGCAAATACCGAATGAGCAATGATTGTGGATCTTCTTCTCCTAATCGGACTTTAGCTTCTATTACAAGACGAATATCTTCTGGAATTCCTTTTTGCATTAGAAATCTCAATATTTCACACCTTCCTGCATAAATTTTTCTTAGACCATTTTCAGAAACAGAGGGAAAATATTTACAAATTTTTGAGAGAATTTAATCCATTTTGAAAAGAAAAAAAATGATTTTTTTTTTATTTTTGTATCAACAATCATGGGAAACTGATTAAACCGACTATGAGAGTCACGGAGTACCGTTATCCGCCATTTAACCGAGAAAATAAAAAGATTAAGGAAACCTGAAATAAAAACAAACAAAATTAAATGCAACACAAAAAAAATCAAGGATCGGAAAGGAAAATAAGCTCTTCTTGAAAAATTTCATTTTTTAATAATAGTTTAAGCCTTTGTCCATTTACTTTAAAAACATCACCATTTTTAGGATTTTCAATATCCACAGCTCCATAAGTATACACATGCTTTACAACATATGGGCCTGTCCATCTTGATCGTAATTTTCCTAGGAATATGTGAAGTCGAGAATTATAAATCAAAACTTTTTTACTNTTAAGTCGCAGAGACCAATCTTTTCTATTTGAGTTAACAGTTTTTTCCAAAATTTGCTTTATCTCCCTATTAGCTAATTCAACTTGTCCATTTGTTTGAGGATGATAAGGAGTAGTTACTTTGTGAGTAATACCATATTTTTTCATTAATGACGCAAATGGTTTATTAACAAAGTGAGTTCCCCCATCACTTATCATGGCTCGAGTAATTCCAAATCTACTAAAATATTTTCTTTTAAAAATTTGATGACGATTTTATGATCATTTGTTCGACATGGAATTGCCTCTATCCATTTGGAAACATAATCAACTGCAACTAAAATATACAAGTATCCAAACGACGGTGGAAAAAGTCCCATAAAATCTATTCCCCAACAATCAAAGATTTCAATTTAAATAATAGGATTCAAAGGCATCATGTTTTTTTTTTTGAAATCGCACCCAATTTTTGACAATTTTCACAGATCTTGTAGATTTCGTGGGTGTCTTTAAACAAAGTGGGCCAATAAAATCCACATTGCAAGATTTTTTCATCTGTTTTCTTTGAAGAAAATTGTCCTCCGCATGCTTCTGAAATTGTTCTGGAATCCTCTCAACATATGCTTCGAATCCATATGCCTATCTCAAAACTTTCCATTTTTGGATAAAATTTTCGAAAAAATTTTATTGCCATGTACTTGACTCTATATGACCCTGATATTTGTCATTCTATCTTATGTATGCTATTCTGAGCATTTTCTTCTTTTTTTTTTTCAGGAAATGTCTCCATCAAATCCCCTGCAGTTCCGTACTCGTGCCCAAGCTGCCATTCATATGAAGCAGCTTGCCCTTGATAACCAGTCGCGCCAGATAAAGCGACTTAGAGCCAGATTGGGCGAGAAGAGACGATAGATTAAGACCCTAACCACAAAAAAAGATGGAGATACAAGTCCACCTACACAAGACTATCTATCAGGGAGAGCTGGTGAGAGGAGACAACATGGATCTAGGGGAGGTCATAGAGCAGAGCTTGTATCGAGAGGGAAAGCTGCGAGATGATATAGAGCGGTACCGTAAGGAATTGGAGGAAAAGAGACAGCAAAATGCCAGGGGACAGAAGAAGCTGGAGAATTGATGTGATGCTATGAACAGTTTTGCAAATGTGACCCACCGTCTGATCCATCAGGTTGAAACTCTGAAGAACCAGGTCAAGCAAAAGAAGACGGAGCATGAGCAGCACCAACAGCATGCCATTGATCTATTGGACGAGGTGGATGCAGAGATTCAGGGGTTGAAGACGCAAATGGCATAGCTTACAGAAGAGAATGCCCAGCTCACGCTGACGATAGACCTACATCAAGAAGAGGAGCCGGAAGAGGAGGAGCTCGTAGAGATAGAGGCAGAGCCCTTAGACGCCGTCGATGGTGGAGAGATAGTAGACTAGAGTGTCTTCGAGACCTTTCTTTTATTACTAGGAGTTATTTTTCCCATTGTTGCTATGTTATTCAGTACGACTTTTGTTCCTTTAGATTAGTCATGTTCCTTTTTCCTACTTTGAGAAATCAATAAAAATTGTTCTATTTGTTTCATGGATTTCAATTTATTTTAGCACAATCTATTGCATAAATTCTACTCGTACAACAAATTCTTAGAACTTGCGATTGTAGAAAATGGCTGGCAGACCCCCGAGACAAAACCGCAACCCGCGCTATGCTAATACCAACCGTGCTGACGGAGAAGAGGATGGATCCCCGCCAGCCGTCAACCTAAGCTGAGCTGATCTTACGGCCATAGCCACTCTAGTAGCGACAACACTTCAAGGGTTGGGAAACTCGAACGCCAATCAACCACCTCCACCACCACCACCTAATGGAATCAAATTTTATTACAAGTCCCTCCGCAAGAACAAGTTTCTGACATTCAGAGGGGACGCCGATCCTGAAGTCGGCCAGAGTTGGCTAAAGAGTATAGAGACTCAGTTCAGGCTGTTGGAAGTTCTCGAGGCACTCAAAGTTGATGTGATTGTGCCTTTCTTGGAAGACAAGGCAACCAAGTGGTGGGAAGCAGTCTCGCCATCCTTAACCGCTATCGGACCAGTCACATGGCAAAACTTCCGAGAAACATTTCTGAAACAGTACTATCCGGCGGAAGTCAGATTGCAGAAGTTGAGTGAGTTTGAAAACCTCACTCAAGCCCCAGATATGACAGTAGTGGAGTATACATCTCAATTTAACGCCCCTGGGTCATATGCTCCGAAAATTATGGTGGACGAAGTGTTGAAGCTGCACAGCTTCAAGAAAGGATTGAACAGCCAAATCCAGTCGGACTTAGCAGTCTATCAGCCTGCCAATTTTGCAGATCTTATGGACGCAGCTATCCGAGCTGAAACCGACATCCACCGCAGAGAGGGAGAGAATAAGAATAAGCTCTCTCTTAAATGTCAGTCTTCTCAGGGTGGTCAGAAGTTTAGAAAGCCCAATCAATCAGGCTGACCTTCTTCAGGTCAACCCTCAACGGCAAACTATCAAGGACTCAAGCCATGCCCAAAATGCGGTTTCAGACACCCCGAGGAATGCCGAAGGACCAACGGTGTATACTTTGGATGTGGGAAATCGGGGCACAGAATTGCAGAATGTCCTACCGCCGCCAACCGACCAGCAGGGCCGAACAAAGGAACTGGGCCAAACACGGGAACAGGCCCTAGAAAACCAAAGGAGGACAAGCCTAACGCCAGAGTCTTCGCCATGAATCAAGAAGAGGCTGACAAAGCCAATGAAGTCGTGTCTGGTAACATCTTAATCCATAAAGTACATGCTTATGAAATGTTTGATAGTGGTGCTGCACACTCTTTTGTGTCTAAGAGATTTGCTAAGAAATTAGGACTTAAGCCCAAGTCACTACCTGAGCCTTTTTGAATAGCCACACCTACAAGTAAGACCATCGAAACTCACAAGATTCACAGAGATTGTAAGATCAGTATCGTTAATCATACTTTAAGTGTCGACTTGATAGAATTAGTTATGGTCGACTTCGACATCATTCTAGGGATGGATTGGTTTGCCAAAAACAATGCAATAGTGGACTGTAAAGGGAAAAGAGTTAAACTCTGAATCTCTAGTTAGAAAGAGATCGTGTACATGGTAAATCAAAGGAACAGAAATCACTCCTTTCCGCTTCCCAAGCATGGAAGGCTTTGAAATCCGGAGAGGACATCTACCTAGCAATGGTCAGCGAAGTACAACGAGAAGTCCAACTGAGAATAGAAGACATCCCAATAGTACGTGAGTTCCCGGATGTTTTTCCAAAAGAACTCCTAGGGACAGTCCCAGACCGCGAAGTTGAGTTCGAAATTAATCTAGTTCCTGGTGCAGCACCAATTTCTAAGGCATCTTACAGGATGGAGCCAGCCGAACTCAAGGAGTTAAAGTAGCAACTCTAGGAATTGCTGGACAAAAAGCAAGTTCGACCAAGTGTGTCCCCATGGGGAGCTCCAGTACTCTTTGTAAAGAAGAAAGATGGGAGTATGAGATTATGTATCGACTATGGAGAACTGAACAAGATGACCATCAAGAACAAGTACCCTCCACCGAGAATAGACGACCTATTTGATCAGCTTAAGGGCGCAGTCTTTTCCAAACTGGAAATGAGGACTGGATACCACTAACTGAAGGTCAAGGCTGAAGACATCCCCAAAACAGCTTTTCGGACAAGATATGGGCATTATGAGTTCATAGTGATGCCTTTTGGGCTGACCAATGCACCTGCAGCCTTCATGGACCTAATGAACAGAGTGTTCGAACCATTCCTGGACAAGTTCATAGTGGTATTTATTGACGACATCCTCGTCCATTCTTCCAATGAGAAATATCATGAAGAGCACCTCCGCCTTGTACTTCAGACTTTGAGAGAGAAGGAGCTCTACGCTAAATTTAAGAAATGTGAGTTCTGGCTGAAGAGTGTATCTTTTTTAGGGCATGTGATCTCTGAAGCAGGAGTATCAGTGGATCCCAATAAAGTTGAGGCAATTACAGAATGGCCAAAACCTAAGAACGCCACAGACATCAGGAGCTTTCTTGGACTAGTAGGTTATTACAGAAAGTTTGTCGAAGGTTTTTCTTCAATAGCTATACCACTGACTAAACTCACTCAGAAGAATTCCAAGTTCATTTGGGACGAAGGTTGCGAGAAAATTTTTCAGACATTGAAAGAAAAGCTCGCATCCACACCAGTACTAATCTTACCCACTGAAGATAAGCAATTCACCATCTACAGTGACGCATCTAAGGAAGGTCTGGGATGCGTACTCATGCAAGAGGGAAGAGTGATCGCCTACGCATCAAGGCAGTTGAAACCGCACGAACGGAACTACCCTACGCATGATCTTGAGCTAGCAGCAGTTGCCTTTGCCTTAAAAATTTGGAGGCACCTTCTCTATGGCGCCAAGTGTGAAATTTTCACAGATTATCAGAGGCTCAAGTATTTTTTCACCCAAAAAGAACTTAACATGAGGCAAAGGTGGTGGATCGAACTACTGAAAGATTACAACTTGACTATAAGTTACCATCCGGGTAAAGCAAACAAGGTGGCTGATGCTCTGAGTCGGAAAAATGGAAGCAAGATCATTGTAGCTTAACCCTTCGCTCGGCCATGTCTGAAAGAGACCGTCAAGTTAAATCAGGACTGAGATCCTGAACTATCAAAACTTAAGGGACAAGTCGAAAGCGGAAAGTCTAAAGATCCATAAATTGATGACAAAGGAATCATATGGATGAAAAGACGACTGTGTGTACCAGACAGCGATAACCTTCGCCAAGAAATACTGTCAGAAGCACACAAGTCCAAATTTTTAGTCCATCTAGGGAGTACAAAAATGTACCGAGACCTTAAGAGGAATTTTTGGTGGAATGGAATGAAAAGAGACGTGGCAGAATTTTTCTCGAGATGCCAAGTTTGTCAACAGGTCAAAGCATAGCACCAACGACCCAAAGGATTATTGCAACCTTTGGAGATACCTGAGTGGAAATGAGAACATATCTCCATGGACTTTGTGGTAGGATTACCAAAGTCAAAGCAAAGTCAGGACGGAATATGGGTAATCGTAGATAGAAATACAAAATCTGCACACTTCATACCTATCCGTATGAACTATAATCTAGATAAGTTGGCTACACTATACATGGACAATGTTGTACGACTTCATGGAGTACCAGTAAGCATCCTGTCTGACCGAGACCCGAGGTTCGTCTCACGTTTTTGAAAGAGCTTCCAAGGGGCCATGGGAACGAAAATTACTCTTAGTACGGCCTATCACTCTCAAACTGATGGCCAAACAGATAGAACAATTCAAACCTGTTAAGACATGCTGCAAGCGTGCGCCCTAAAATTCAGTAGCAATTGGAGCAATCATCTACCATTGATCGAGTTTGCTTATGATAACAGCTATCACAACAGTATTGGGATGGCTCCATATGAAGCTCTGTATAGAAGAAAATGTCGGTCACCCTTATATTGGGATGAAGTGGGAGAAAAAGCAGTAGTAGGACCCGAGCTTGTACAAATAACAATAGACAAGGTTACAGTCGTCCGAGAGAAACTCAAGGCAGCTCAAGACCGACAAAAGAGTTGGACAGATCTGAAAAGAAGGCCAGTGGATTTCAACATTGGCGAGAAGGCCTACGTAAAAGTCTCGCCTCTTAAAGGAGTTGTCCGATTCAGTAAAGCTGGGAAGCTGAACCCCCGTTATGTGGGACCCTTTGAAATTTTGGAAAAAATGGGCACACTGGCATAAAGATTGGCACTGTCACCAAACATGTCTAGAATTCACAACGTTTTCCACGTGTCCCAACTACGGAAATACATCTCTGATCCAAGTCACGTGTTGGAAGTAGAACCGCTCATGATCGAAAGTAACTTGAGAGAAGAGCTGAAGTACGAGGAAGTCCCCATCAGAACCGTGGACACCAAGGACCAAGTACTAAGGCGACGAATCATTCCCTACGTCAAGGTGCAATGGTATAACCACACTGAAAGAGAAGCCACGTGGGAGCTAGAAGAAAGAAGAAGGAACCAATTCCCATACCTCTTCATAGACCAAGCCAACCCAAGTTTCGAGGACGAAACTTCCCATAAGGAGGAAGGGATGTAAAATCCAAGATTTTTTATTTAATAGTGATAATATTTTTGTAATTTAAAGGTACTAGGATTATTCGCAATCGTCAGGTATCTATCTCATTATAAGATGTAAGATTTGCAAGACTTTCTAAGGTTGAATGGATAATTTTATCGTGTACAATATTTTCGTTTGAACTCAAGATTTAGGATAATATCGTGTATATCTTCGAACTGATGAGCAGATAGAGAGCTAAGATTTGACACGATATCGAGATAACAGGATAAAGATCAAGCAAAGGATAACGTGATCCCCTAGATTTCGAATTCATGGGTATTTTTTAGTAGATAATTTCGAATTATTCAATAGATGGGGATGTAGATTTCGAATATCATCCAAGATCATGTATAAAAGATTTATAATTATCCTAGATTTAAATTTGATTCAAAATTCGAACGCGAGGATGATACACGATCAGGATAACAGCCAACCCCTATAAATAGGAGGGCCCTGTAACTCGAAATTCACACCTCAAAAACTCATCAATATTTTCAAGTTTCTCTCTAGTCTCCCTAGGAATTTTCGAGATTTGCTCTAGTAGTTCTGCCGCATACTGAAACGCTGCTACAGTCCAAAACCAATGAAGGAAATTCGAAATTTCCAATGCAAGAATCCCATCTCTTTCCACGTTTTTCATCTAGAATTAAGTTAAGTGGGCTTTTTTTAATGATTAAAATTCGTAATGCATGTTTCTTCGTCCTTATGAAAATACGGTCGAGCACACCTTCTTCTTCTACTCCATTCTTGTGTTGGTTGTCATGTGATTTTGGACACTATGAGGATTCGACTGTATATGGGAGGGAATCCCAACCATGATATGACCCTTACACGGTGGGGATGTAACTGATTTGGCCTCGCCCCCTTAGAGGAGTAAAAATTAGGGACTGATATCAGTAAAAATTGTGCTCGAACGGCCCTCCACTTGCTGAGTATTTCCCAAAATACTCACCCCTTACTCTCCACTCCCCAGATTTATCCGAAGAACAGGTTGGGGATGAGGAATCCGAATAATTTTCAGGCTGGTGATTCACGAGATTATTTGTAGCCATGTTTAATTATTTCAAGATTTTTGTAATTTTAATTCTTTGTAAGACGTTTCCACATTTATTAACTATTTCAGTTGTAAAGACATTGGTATCCTTTTGAGAATTTATGAAATAAACAAGTTTCGGTTTATATTGTGCAACAAGACTGATTGTTTTTCGATTGTGTGATTGATAAACAACGCCGATGTCGACTAACCCCAATCTCGGGGCGTGACAGTTTCTTTTTTAAATTTAAAAAAAAAGACAATTTAACATGGTAGCTAAGTATATATCAAAAAGTATGATACAGTTCAATACATATTATCTATAATACTTGGTAGGTATGCTTTAAGGAAAATCCCAAACCACAAATCAAACTTAGTACATTGAAAATTATGTATATTACTAACATGTTTAAAAAAACTAAATTGGGCTCCTATTTCTTATCTGTCGTGTCCCGAGACCAAGACGTATTGACATCCTCATTGTTTAACAATCACACAATCGTGAACAACCGTCTTATAGTGGAAGCGAATTATAACTTAACGAAACATAATTCAAATAAGGTTGATCTAGAAGTAGCCCCTCGTGACCAGCCCCAAAATATGGCTTACGTATTGATAAACATAAAAATTGTACATTAATTAAATGTTTTATAATATAAATATATAGTTTTTGTTTTATTAAATGTTTAAATATTATATGTTTTATAATAAATTGTATAAAATATAAGTTGTTGTGTAATTAAAAGTTTTTACTATTTTTTACAGGTTCGATAAAACAAGAATAAACTTGGCGTTGCAAATGGGATTAAGATGATTCTTGGACCTGTAGAAAGTTGATTATAATATCTACAATATTGTTGACAAGCATGAGATAAAAATCCTCTCACAATTGGGATCAAATTAAGCAACAAATAAAGTTAC